>NC_135806.1:129672513-129972513 GCF_964213995.1 Mustelus asterias | reverse complement strand
TGTCAGAAGCTTCAGTAACATTTTTCTGTGTAAGGACAAGTTATGTGAAGAGATTATATATTTAACCTGTACAAAGTTATGTGATATAAGTAAAGGTGAGCTTTCAGTTTCTGTAGATTGTGTTTTTTGTACTATGACATTGTGTTCAATTGGCACCATCTAGTGTTGAGTTATTACACAACTAGAAGAAATGAACTGCGAAGTGACCTGTAATGTCCTGTACAAATGAGTGGAGCCTTTTGTTTGCCCATTCAAATTTGCTTTACAATTCTTGGTTGACTTTTGGTCAGATTGTATTCCTTATTTTACAACATTCTAATCTTGCACCCTACAAAGGTGTAAACAAACAAAAACATTAACCTTAACTGTTAGTAAACTCAAAATAATATTTTTTGTTACTGACCTGTTCCAGCCATTGCTCAGTAGTAGCACTTTCTGTGCACTATTGAAGGGGTGCTGTGTTGTTGAAAGTGCCATTTTTTCGATGAGATGTTAAAAGACAGGCACCACTTGTCCTTTCAGGGCGGTGTAGAGGAACCCACAGCACTATTTCAGATTCACCTGGTGCTTTGGCTAACATTGATCCCTCAACCAACACCACTCAACCGTTTACCTCATGGCTGGCTTCACAAACAGGCTGCATTACCACAGTGAATACACCTCAAAAGTGAAATGCTTTGGCAAGTCCTGATAGTGTGAAAGACAAAACGTAAATGCAATTTATGTTTGCAGTTTCTATATGCTTTCAAAGGAAGCAGCTAATTATTTCAAACATTATATGCTGCTTGTTTAAAAATGAACAGTTGCATTAGTAACATTAACTTTTATTGTCTATGCAAACACTTAAAATGGAAATGTATGCAGAAACAACAAGGTCATAACTTTACCTCTACCCCAGTACGTTATTGGTTAGTACTTGGAAGTGATAAAGGAAAGGATTTTTTATGATCTGTCTGGGTCTGCTTTTTGGATCAGAGACAATGATGGATTTAGTTCTGAAGTGGGGCAAGCAAGAGATTTAAGGGTGGGGGAAGATCCAGGAATTGGTGACCCTGAGCAATAAAACATGAATTTGCGTAGCATCTTTAACATAGAAAAGCATTAGAAGTTACAAGGTGTAATCAGACAAAAATGAATGTCAGGCCAAAGGAACAGGGGTGACCAAAAACTTAGTTGAGGTGAATTTTAAGGATATTCTTAAGAGGTGGAAAAGTTTAGGGAGGGAATTCAAAAGGAAATATCAAGGAAGAAGGCATGCAAGGTATCACCGGAGAAGCCCTGATATAAAAGGAAGATCAAGGCATAGAAGCAATAAAGAGACTAGATATGCTAAGAGAAGGTGTAAAGAAAGCCATAGAAATATAATAACATTTTCTTAAACATTAAAAGTTTTTAAAAAGTGAGAGAAACTGGTTAGAGATGAAAAATGAAACTGATGGCTAATAAAAGAATGGTACATATACTAAATAAGATCTTTGTCGCACTTTTCACAGATGAGTTTGACATGGAAAAGAATGACAGGAGGTAAAATATTTAAGTGGCATAATTAGAATTGTAAGAAGTATTGAAACAATTGGTAAATAGTGGAAAAGGCAATGGCCCTGATGAATATGAATAGGCGGAAGTCAGAAAGGGAAATAGCAGGTGTTCTGACCACAATCATGCAATCATCTGGATGGACCAGCTGTGTTAGATGACTGGCGGGTTGCCAATGTACCATTCTTAAGCAGGGATCAACCAAATGGGATAACAGAGCTCTACTCCGTTAGAATGGGCTACACTTCTGAACAGGGAGCGTACTAATATGCAAACAGTTCCAGACTGGAGGGCATCCTTTGCCCATTTAGCCCATCCACCCATTCTATTGTGTATTTTTGATAAAAATAAATTGACCACCCAGGGCCTCTCTTATGAAGAGAAGGCTGAGAGGTGATGACAAATTGGCGTTTTAATTGTGGAAGGACGCCAATGTGCTTTTCAGTGAATAAATAGAGAGGTAACAAGATATTGAAGCTGGTGGTTAGGGTTATGGTGGGAGGAGGTCGGGTGGGAGAGAAGGAGGAAATAAAACTTACCAGGATTAGCTAATGTAGAGGAAAATTGTTGAAACTAATAATCATGAAGGAAATGTATGAAGGTCCTGCATGGGAGACTGATCAAGAAGGTAAGAGACCATGGGATCCAGGGCAATTTGGCAAATTGAATCCACAATTGGCCTCATGGCAGGAGGCAGTGGGTAATGGTTGAAGGTTGTTTTTGTGACTGGAAACCTTTGTCCATTGGTGAACTGCAGGGATCGGTGCAGGCTCTCCTCAAGCCATGCGACATGATCTAAGATTGTTCATCGTGGTGTACCGGACCTTACTTTTGCTGCCAGGCTGTTTGACCACCGTTAAGCATCATGGTGTGTTGTTATATGACTCTTTTTGGGGCTGCCATGACCTGACCTCTCTGCCATGGTTGGTCATGCCCCAACTCACACGGACAGCCAACACTTGACCCCCAAGGCAGCAGCTCAGTCACTTCTCCCCTCGTCCAACAGAGCTCCCCGTGCAAGGAAAGCAGCTCTACTCAGTCCAGATTTAGCAGGAAGACGACCTCGCCTGCTGCCTGCCAGCATTAATCCCTTGTGAATCTGAAGTCACACATTTCTTGTTTGCTGTAAATTTAATCGCAAAGATTCCATTGAATCTGAACATGTGTTTTTGCATGATATGCTAATACATTACAAACAGCTTCTCGCCACTTGCCGCTGGGAAACCCAATCCACCTACGATCCGCCGCTGAATTAATAAAGAACAAAGAAAGTTACAGCACAGGAACAGGCCCTTCAGCCCTCAAAGCCTGCATCAACCATGCTGCCCGACTGAACTAAAACCCCCTACTCTTCCGAAGACCATATTCCTCTATTCCCATCCTATTCATGTATTTGTCAAGATGCCCCTTAAAAGCCACGATCGTATCTGCAAATCTTTAATCCCAATGTTTGGAAGCTGACTTTTCACATCCCGAACAATTAATCTCTTCTGATTTCCTTTGTTTCCCAAGCCTGGGAAATTTAATTCCGTCCACAGTTATGAGGCTGTGCAATTCACTTCCAGTGATAATGGCCAAGGCAAAAACCATGTCAACATCCCTGAAATGTTAACAGTTTCCTTTCTTTTCTAGATGTTGCTATTGTTTCACGAGTATATTTGATGGGTGGATGAATGAAGAAAGGTTAAAAGAAGGTCAAATGGCATTAGAACTATCTGCTTATATGGAGGGGAATGCAGCATAAAGTGGATGAGGTGAATGGGGTGTTTTTGTCTTGTAACCTCTGCGAATAATACAAATCTCCCCATTGCAGTGTTCTGTGGGATATTATAATATTTAATTCTCTGTAGTTCGGAGCTGGTTTTTTGCGTGTTTGCCTGAACATTTGCACAGTGCAAAATCATTGCGGAAATGATGCCAGAACAGCAAACAAAAATATTAAGAAATGACACAGCCTATTGTTAGGGACCAGATCAGAAACGCTAAGGTATATTATGAAGTTAGCCTGGACCCCAACTATTTTTGATTTTGGCATTAGTGTGATGATAAGGTGTTTCACTCCAGGGGTGATTTTGCTGAGCCACTAGGAAGCTTATATTAAAACAAACTTTATTTAACAATACAGTTTAACTATAACAAAAATAATTAGTATAACTTTTACCAATTTAAATACTTAAACATGAGATGATACAATTCTGAACTGCTACAGTCCAAAGATGTGCGGGTTAGGTTGATTGGCCAGGTTAGAAATTGCCCCTTAGAGTCCTGGGATGCGTAGGTTAGAGGGATTAGCGGGTAAATATGTGGGGGTAGGGCCTGGGTGGGATTGTGGTCGGTGCAGACTCGATGGGCCGAATGGCCTCCTTCTGCACTGTAGGGTTTCTATGTTTCTACACAATCTCAATTAGTTCCAATTTAAGCAATATCCCCATAGACAGAAACTCCTCTCCAGAATCAGTTAGCAAAAACACACAGGCTTACGTGGGTTGCCAGTCCTCAAACCGTTTGACACCTCTGGAGAGAGATAGCTATTTTCTAGCGGATCCCAGACTTTAATTTCCAGAGAGAGAAAGAGAAAGCTACTGCTCTTTGCAAATCCAAACAGAAACTGCCTGTTTTTTTTACCTCTGTAAGCCTATCTCCTCCCATTGGCACATGACACACTCTTGTCCATCAACCTAATTAAACCCGACTCTGAAACCCCAGGGGACAACCAAAAAAATAGTAAAACTGCATTAAATCAGACTAAAACAAACACCCCAATAAATAGGCACAATTATTATTCTGCATTCTCAGCAGGTGGGCTGCCTGGAGTGGACAAAGCAGCACCGTAATTGGAGCTGAAGTTTAAAACATTCCTCTCACATGAAACAAATACATTTCTTAAAGGCACCCTATTGTAACCCTATTTAGCTGGGCTGTAAAATCAGTTCTGTTGGTGCTGCAGCATTACTTGCATCCGTCCAAGACGAAAATAATATTTTAATTTCTGTTGCATCAAAAACAATGAAACAATTTGTTTCTGATGATGAAGAATGTTTTCCAGGACCAGCTCAAATTATTAGAATTTTGCAAAAGTTACAGCTTAAGCACTTAATGCAGTAAAAAAACAGATTTGGCACTTCCCCCATTCTAACTGAACACAATCTAAAGCAAACCAATTGTTGAATTAGACGCAAAAATAATGACAGCAGTTTTTAAAAATATACTTAACAATGTAAAATAAAGATTTTCATGCAGATTTCTTTTCCTGTCTCAGGAGCTCAAAACTTAGTTTAAAGTTCCCACTTAATAGATGTTTGTCCAAATTCTGGATCAAGAAGCTCCATTAATCATCAGTAAGAAGACAAATGACCCAAACGTGCTTCAGGAACAACCTTAGCATGTTCGTGGACTAATTCATTGTACTTGGGCTGAGCAATGTTTCAGAGGCATTAAAGCTCATTTTCACCCTAATTTAGTTCTAGCATGGGCGCATGTCAATGAACTCCATTTATCTCCTTGGGCGGACACTACATAAAGCTTGTGGCTTCGACACTCTGCTGGTTCCCACTCTAATTGGAGCAATCATTCTTGAGGGAAAGTTTCCCTCAAGCCTAGAAAATTTGGAACCTCACGAAAGTGCAAGAGAAAAAAAGAGAGGCTGTGATGGGTGTTAAATGGTCAATGGTTCCTTTGGCTTCCTTTTATTTACCTTAGGTTATTTATATTGGCTGCCTTTCAATTTCTCTCTTAATTTCAGAACAAACTGTAAAATCCTTCTATTTACATTTGGTCAGTCTTCACTCATTATCACCATTTGTACAGCCAGATTATAAGAGAAAAAATATCATGCAGTGTTTTGAGAAGTAAACTGATCTCATCAATTCTGCTATCGCCCAAAGTGACAGTTTTACAGTTGGCATTATGTGTAATTAGTAGATAATTGATACGATCATTTCTGCATTCGCCGTTTTTTGTTTAAATTCTACTGCTTGTGGGAGGAAGGTTATATCATTCACATACCTTTGTGCCTTTGGTGCTTAACACTGCCAGAAACATTCATGAATATCAACTGGTAATCCTCATCTTGGTCAATGTAACACATTACGACATTAAACTGAATGGAGAGGAATCAAAATTTGATTACTACAGCATTATACAGTTCAGAAAGAGCCCACTCAGCCCATTGTCCCTGTGCTAGCTCTTTAGGAAAGAGCTTTTCAAATGGTCCCATTCCACTGCCCTTCCCCCACAGCTCTTCAATTTATTCATACAAACATATCAATTAGAGTCATAGAGTCACAGAGGTTTACAGCATGGAAACAGGCCCTTCGGCCCAACTTGTCCATGCCACCTTTTTATTAAACCCCGAAGCTAGTCCCACTTGCCTGCATTTGGCCCATATCCCTCTATACCCATCTGACCCATGTAACTGTCTAAATGCTTTTCAAAAGACAAAATTATACCCGCCTGTACTACTACCTCTGGCAGCTCGTTCCAGACACTCACCACCCTCTGTGTGAAAAGTTTGCCCCTCTGGACACTTTTGTATCTCTCCCCTCTCACCTTCAATTAGGAACAGGTGCCCCTTGAACCTGCTTCCCCATTCAATAAGATCATGGCTGATCTGATTGTAACCTCAACTCCACATTCCTGCCTACTCCCAATAACCTTTCACCCCTGCAGCTCTGCCTTAACAATATTCAAAGTCTCTGCCTCCACCGCCTTTTGAATTTGAATTCAGTTCTTTTAAAAATATGGAAATGAAAAGGCCAGTATTGGGGAAAGTGTTCAGGAAGCTATCAGATTGTCATGAAGTAACAAATGGTCCATGAATGCCCTTTAGGGAAGGGAACCTGCTATCAAAAGCGATATGTAACTCCAGGCCCACACCAACATTTTGCTTTCAAAGTTTAAATAAAACCTAAATATACTCCTACCACCATCCAGAACACTTCTGAATACCAATCTATATTCCTCACCTCTGTTTTAATTCAATTCAATTCAACTTTATTGTCATTTTATAATGCACAAATACAAATATAATGAAAAGTGAGCTTGCAGGCTCACAAGATACAAAAAAAATTGATTTGATTTAATTTGATTTGACTGATTATTGGCACATGTATTGGTACACAGTGAAAATGATCGTTTCTTGCATGCTATACAGACAAAGCATACCGTTCACAGAGAGGGAAAGGAGAGGGTGCAGAATGTAGTGTTACAGTCACAGATAGGGTGTAGAGGAAGATCAACTTACCATGAGGTAGGTCCATTCTGAGGCAGCATGAAGTGTAGATAGTGTCAATGGGTGGGAGGCTGGTTTGAGTAATGGACTGAGCTTCATTCACGACCCTTCGTAGTTTCTTGTGGTCTTAGATAGAACAGGAGTCATACCAAGCTGTGATACAACCAGAAAGAACGCTTTCTATGGTGCATCTGTAGAATTTGGTGAGAGTTGTAGCGGGCATGCCAAATTTCCTTAGCCTCCTGAGAAAGTAGAGGTGTTGGTGGGCTTTCTTAACTATAGCGTCAGTGTGGAGAGACCTGGACAGGTTGTTGGTGATCTGGACATCTAGAAACTTGATGCTCTTGACCATTTCCACTTCATCCCTATTGATGTAGACAGGGGCATGTTCTCCACAATGCTTCCTCAAGTAGATGACTATCTCCTTCATTTTACTGACATTGAGCAAGAGATGTTTGCCATTGCACCAGTCCACCAGATTCTCTATCTCTTTCCTGTACATCTCATCATTGTTTGAGATCTGACCCACTACAGTGGTGTCATCAGCAAACTTAAAAATCGAGTTGGAGGAGAATTTGGCCACACAGTCATTGGTATATAAAGAGTATAGTAAGGGGCTGAGAACCCAGCCTTGTGAAGCACCTAAATGATTAAGCCTCAAGAGTCATTGCAAACATCAATCAAACTCTAAACACATTTATTTTTATTGTGTGCTTAGTAACAAAGACACAATGAGGCCATCAACTTCCTAGTCATGATTTTCTTGATTATGTTTGCAGATTCTACCAGTAACTATTTAACCTTTCTCTCAATGTCATGGCTCCCAGTCATGATCACTGTCTTATTTCTGACTCTAAAGAAATAATTGATCAAACCAATGACATTAGTGGCATTGTTTGCTGGGCTGCTAACATAATTCACCAAATTGGACAAGAGTTTACTTTCCTATTTTCTGTCATATATGAGTGACATAATCGAATTTGACCACTGGAATTTAACCTGTGTTCTCTCAGCACGAATGACAAGATTGGTTGCAGGGTCCCAGCAGGAGGGTTGGGCGGTGGCACTGTTGCTGGTTGCAATTCGAGTTGTTCTGTAGATTCTTGCACTGGATCCTGCAACTAACCAGCAAGTGACTGAACTGATTGATTGAACTTGGATATTGGAATACAGAGTAAAATTTCAAATTGGCCAATGATACCTAAAGTTGAAGACATAACAAACAAGTGAGGATGATACCAATTAACTGCAACATAGAGTCATAAAATTATAGAGTCCATAGAATCCCTAAAATGCAGAAGGAGGCCATTTGACCCATTGAGTCCGCACCGACCACAATCCCAACCAGGCCCCATTCCCGTAACCCCACACATTTACCCTACCAATCCCCTGATACTAGGGTCAACTTAGCATGGCCAATCAACCTAACCCACACATCTTTGGACTGTGGGAGGAAACTGGAGCACCCGGAGGAAACCGATACAGACACAGGGAGAATGTGGCAAACTCCACACAGACAGTGACCCGAGGCCAGAATTGAACCCGGGTCCCTGGTGCTGTGAGGCAGCAGTACTAACCACTGTGCCACCGTGCCACCCAAATCATACAGCGCAGAGAAAGCCCTTCGGCCCATCGAGTCTGCACCGACAATAACTACCATTAAAGGCACACTAATCCCATTTTCCAACACTTGTTCCCATATCCTTGTTTCAAGTGCGCATCGAAATACTTTTTAAAGGTTGTAAGGTTTCTGGCCTTCACTACCTTCTCAGGCAGTGCATTGACATTCCAGGTTCTCACCACCCTCTGAGTGATTTTTTTTCTCAAATCCCCTCTGAATCTCCTCCCCGCTGACCCTAAAACTATGCCCCCTTGTGATTGAGGGAGAGCAGAATGGACAGACAAATGGGAAATATAATTCAATACAGAGAAGTATTGGTCGAATGCATAGGAAGAGGCAATATACACTTAAAGACACAATGCCAAAGACTGCAAGTTCAAAGGGACTTGGGGGTTCATGCATACATCTTTGACGGTGGCAGGATGCATACAGAGAGATTAGTTAGAAAGACATATGGGATCTTGGACTTCATAAATAGAGTTATTGAATACAAAGCAGGGAAGTTATGCTGAACCTAGATATGCTTTGGTTTAACCGCAGAGTATCGCTTCCAGCTCTGACCACCACACTTTAGGAAGGATGTCAGGTTCCCTGATTACCCACTCACCCACCCTACCTCGCCCCCTCAGAGCAACTCGAACCCCACCCCCACCCCCAGGATTTACCTCACACCAGCTCCCTGCACTTAATCCCAGACTTTAGGAGGGATGAGAACCAGGGAATGAGGGGAACGTCACAGTAACTTCACTGCAGTGTTAATATAAGCCTTTCTTGTGAATCATAAATAAATAAACTTTATAAATGTTCCTTGAGAGGGCGAGGAGATTTTCCAGAATGGACCCAGGGATCAAGAATTTTAGCAATCATTTAGGTTGGTGAAGCTAGGGTTGTTCTCCTTGGAGGAAAGGAGATTGAAGGGAGATGTGATAGAGGTGTACAAGGTTATGACAGGTTTAGTTATTTATTTATGTATGCATGTATTTATTTCGAAGTTACTATGAAAATCCCCTGATCGCCTCATTCCGACGCCCGTTCGGGTACACTGAGGGAGAATTTAGCATGGCCAATGCACCTAACCAGCACGTCTTACAGGCTGTGGGAGGAAACCAGAGCGCCCGGTGGAAACCCATGCAGACTTGGGGAGAACATGCAGACTCCACACAGACAGTGACACAAGCCGAGAGTCAAACCCAGGTCCCTAGCGCTGTGGGTTTGGATAAGATAGACAAAATAAAGCAGTTCCCCTTAGTTGCAGGGAACAGAGATTAAGGCCTGAATTTCTCGGATAGTGTGGGCTTAAACACATCTCCACTGACTCCGACAGGCCTGCTGCCATTGCTCGCTCAAATGAGTGTTGACTGGCAGCAAGCGAGTCTTCCTTCCACACTTGGAAAGAAGTCTTGTCTTGGAGAGCTGTTGGCCAATATGATCAGCCAACAGCTCTAACTCTCCAGACACTGTGCTGCAATGGCTGGAAGAAGCATTGCAGAACCGTGTCTGGGATTACGTGCAGGGAGCCGGTGTGAGGTAAGTCCTGGGGAAGGGAGGGTAGAGTTGCCCTAAGGGGCCACGGGGGTGGAGGAGGGTGGGTGAGTAGGCAATCGGGGAATGGAATGTTCTCCAGTCCTTAGCTGGGATCTGGTGTATGACTGGTCTCAATGGATGTATCCACTTGATCCATGCAGAATTGGATGGGGAAGACCGTGGGGGTTCTCTGGCAGAGCTGAGCTTCCCAGGAATCCCATGGCTAAGCCAGCTTCCTACTGTTGGCTTTTTAATGAGCTCTTTTTCTATAGAGCCACCCATCAGGAATCTCAAAGCGGGTCATTCTGCGATCAATTGTCATTCACTTTCTTTCAGCTGGTGCCCACATCGATCCCTGAAGAGTCCTGCTTCCTGCTGACATGTAAAAAGGGACATAGATGCTTCAGCTGAAGGTCGAGGAGAATCTCTCATAGAGGTGTTCAAAACTGTGAGGGTTTTGAATGAGTAAATAATGAGAAATTGCTTCCACTGACAGGAGAGTTGGTAACAAAAGGAGACAGATTTAAGACAATTGGCAAAAGTAAGCATGGGAGATGAGACAATGTACACAACAATTGTTATAATCTGAAAAGGCGATGGAAACAGATTTAATAGCAATTTATGAAAAGAAATTGGATAAATACTTGAATGGGCAAAAATTGCAAGGAAGCGGGACTAATTGAATAGCTGGCACCATGGCTCAATGGTTAGCACTGCTGCCTCACAGCGCCAGGGACCCGGGTTCAAATCCCACCTTGGGTCACTGTCTGTGGGTTTCCTCCGGGTGCTCCAGTTCTCTCCCACAGTCCAAAGATGTGTAGCTTAGGTTGATTGCCCATGCTAAATTGTCAGGGGGATTAATAGGACAAATAAATTAGGTTACAGGGTTAGGGCCTGGGTAGGATTGTTGTTGGTATAGTCTCGATGGGCCAAATGACCTCCTTCTGCACTATAAGGATTCTATGCTTCATTTGTTTAAAGTGTTGGAACAGGCATGATGGGCTGAATGGTCTCCTTCTCAACTGTATGTTTCTATGATCTGGTGGGATTTTCTGTAAGGAACCAGTTCCCCCTACTGTCCCACACAGACCTGGTGTCAGAGCAGATCATAGAATCGCTACAGCGCAGAAGAGGCCATTCGGCCCATCGAGTCTCTGACACAGTATTTCACCCGCTCTCCTGCCCTATCCCTGTAACTCCATATCTTTCCCATGCCTAATCTATCTAACCTAAGGGGCAATTTAGCATGGCCAATCCACCTAACCTGCACATCTTTGGAGTGTGGGAGGAAACCGGAGCACCTGGAGGAAACCCACGCAGACCCGGGGAGAATGTGCAAACTCCACACAGTGAAATGAGGCCGGAATTGAACCCAAGTCCCTGGCACTGTGAGGCAGCAGTGCTAACCGCTGTGCCATCATGCTGCCCGAGATGAAGGGACAGGGGAGGTCCCGTTGACAACTCTGAAACACCTCTGTGAAATTTAGCAGCATATTTTGTGCATGTAGCAAGCTGTGGAGGAGGCAGTATCTTGAAAAACAGTGCGTCAACTTGAGATAATTTAATGGCTTATAGTTAGACACTATAGTTAAGAAAGCCCACAAACGCCTCTATTTTCTCAGAAGACCAAGGAAATTTGGCATATCAGCTACGACTCTCACCAGCCTGTACAGATGCACCATAGAAATAATTCTTTCTGGTTGTATCACAGCTTGGTATGGCTCCTGCTCTTCCCAAGACTGCAAGGAACTACAAAAGGTCATGAATGTAGCCCAATCCATCACGCAAACCAGCCTCCCATCCATTGACTCTGTCTACACTTCCTGTTGTCTCGACAAAGCAGCCAGCATAATTAAGGACCCCACGTACCCCGGACATTCTCTCTTCCACCTTCTTCCGTTGGGAAAAAGATACAAAAGTCTGAGGTCACGTACCAACCGACTCAAGAACAGTTTTTTCCCTGCTGCTGTCAGACTTTTGAATGGGCGTACCTCGCATTAAGTTGATCTTTCTCTACAACCGAACTATGACTGTAACACTACATTCTGCACTCTCTCGTTTCCTTCTCTATGAACGGTATGCTTTGTCTGTATAGCGCACAAGAAACAATACTTTTCAATGTATGTTAATACATGTGACAATAATAAATCAAATCAAATCAAATCAAAGCTTTGTGCTCACAGAATCGAGTTCCACAATATTTGAGTGAGGGACTCGATTTAAATTATGTGGCCAGATATCTACAAGCAAACACAGAGATTCTGTATAATTGGTTGACAGGGTTGGTTGAGAGCAGCTACTTTGTAGCACTGAGAATTTGTTTTAATTCTCAAAGTCAGTTCAAAATTATTGGCTTAAATTCAATTACAGAGAATTTTGAACTAATTAGAATTTGTGTTTTGCGTTCAAAATCCAACCATTAACGGGGTTTAAATGTTCATTTATACTTGCTCGGAAAGAAAGTAATTAATCCCTATCCTGTGTCAAGTTTTCTCCATGTACGTGATGTGCTTAAATACAGCACAAATGATTGAACACTCTCTGGGGATTATTGTGGCCTCTTGTCCATCAGACATTAATTAAGTGTCCTTGAATAGATACAGCCTGCCACACTGCTATTACACGTAATTAGGATAAGTTTTAAATAAGAACATAAGAACATCAGAACTAGGAGTAGGAGTAGACCATTTGGCCCCTTGAGCCTGCTCCACCATTCAATAAGATCATGGCTGATCTTTTCGTGGACTCAGCTCCACTTACCGCCCACTCACCATAACCCGTAATTCCTTCACTGTTCAAAAATTTATCTATCCTTGCCTTAAAAACATTCAATGGGGTAGCCTCAACTGCTTCACTGGGCAGGGAATTCCACAGATTCACAACCCTTTGGGTGAAGAGGTTCCTCCTCATCTCAGTCCTAAATCTGCTCCCCCTTATTTTGAGGTCATGCCCCCTAGTTCTGGTTTCACCTGCCAGTGCAAACAACCTCCCTGCTTCTATCTAATCCATTCCCTTCATAAACTTATATGTTTCTATAAGATCTCCCTCATTCTTCTGAATTCCAAAGAGTATGCTAGGTATAAAAGAGGGCTCTTATTAACTGTAGAAGTCTAGAAACTGCGCATCTGATGATTGTGTGCAGTTTTGGTGTCCTTATCTGAAGAAGGATGTCCTTGTTATACAGGGAATGCAGTGAAGGTTTACCAGGTTGATTCCTGGGATAACAGGTCTGTCATATGAGGAGAGACTAAGTCAATGAGGATTATATTTTGAATTGAATTGATTTGATTTGATTTATTAATGTCACATGTATTGGTATACAGTGAAAAGTATTGTTTCTTGAGTGCTATAGAGACAAAACATACCGTTTATAGAGTACATAGGGGAAAAGGAAAGGAGAGGGTGCAGATTGTAATGTTACAGTCATAGCTGGGGTGTAGAGAAAGATCAACATAATATGAGGTAGGTCCATTCAGAAGTCTGATGGCAGAAGGGAAGAAGCTGTTCTTGTGTCGGTTAGTACATGATCTCAGACTTTTGTATCTTTTTCCCAATGGAAGAAGGTGGAAATGAGTATGTCAGAGGTGAATGTGTGGAATTCACTACCACAGAAAGTAATTGAAGCTAAAATGTGTGATTTCAAGAAGGAATTAAATATAGCTCTTGGGGCTAAAGGGGGGGAAATGGGAAAATCAGGATGTTGAATTTGATGATCAGCCATGATCAGAGTGAATGGTGGAGCAGACTTGCAGGGCCGAATGGCCTACTCCTGCTTCTAGAACAAAGAGCAAAGAAAATTACAGCTCAGGAACAGGCCCTTCGGCCCTCCAAGCCTGCACCGACCATGCTGACCGACTGAACTATAACCCCCTACCCTTCCGGGGACCATATCCCACTATACCCATCCCATTCATGTATTTGTCAAGACGCCCCTTAAAAGTCACTATCGTATCTGCTTCCACTACCTCCCCCAGCAGCGAGTTCCAGGCACCCACCACCCTCTACGTAAAAAACTTCCCTTGTACATCTAGTTCCTATGTTTCTCTGATAACCAATGTGCCAATGATACAATATGATGGATGTCAGCATAGACTGACCATTTAATGCCAGTTGGGTCTTGAACTGGCTCAAGGTGGACCTTCCATGACAGCACCATTGGGATGACAGAGTTGGGAGATGTTAATGAAGTGATCCTTGGAGAGCACCATAGAATCTCTACAGTACAGAAGGTGGCCATTCGGTCCATCAAGCCTGCATCAACAACAATCTCAACCAGGCCCTATCCCCACGTATTTACCCTGACAATAAGGGTCAACTTATCACGGCCAGTCAACCTAACCTGCACAGCTTTGGACTGTGGGAGGAAACCGGAGAACCCAAAGGAAACCCATGCAGAAGATAGAGACATAGAAACATAGAAAATAGGAGCAGGAGGAAGCCTCCCTCGAAAGCAAGAACATCTTTCCTCAGAAAAGGAGACCAAAACTGCACACAATACTCGAGGTGTGGCCTCACCAAGTCGCTGTATAATTGCAATAACACAACCCTGCTCCTGTACTTGAAAACATTTATTATGATCATGGCTGATCATCCATCTCAACAGCCTAATCCTGCTTTTTCCCCATAACCTTTGATCCATTCACCCCAAGTGCTATATCCAGCCGCCTCCTGAATACATTCAATGTTTTGGCATCAACTACTTCCTGTGGTAATGAATTCCACAGGCTCACTACTCTTTGGGTGAAGAAATGTCTCCTCACCTCCGTCCTAAATGGTTTACCCTGAGTCCTCAGACTGTGACCCCTGATTCTGGACTCCCCCACCATCGGGAACATCCTCCCTGCATCTACCCTGTCTAGTCCTGTTAGAATTTTATAAGTCTCTATGAGATCCTCCTCATTCGTCTGAACTCCAGCGAAAACAATCCTAACCTAGTCAATCTCTCCTCACACATCAGTCCTGCCATCTCCGGAATCAGCCTGGTAAACCTTCGCTGCACTCCCTCGAGAGTAAGAACATCCTTCTGCAGAAAAGGAGACCAAAATTGCACACAATACTCTCGGTGTGGCCTCACCAAGGCCCTGTATAATTGCAACAACACATCCCTGCTCCTGTACTCGAAATCTCTCGCAATGAAGGCCAACATGCCATTTGCCTTCTTCACCGCCTGCTGAACCTGCATGACAAAAGATACATTATTGTTACTCGTGCCTACTCCCTGATTGGTAGCCAGGGGAAGCGAGTTGGTAGCTATTCATCCCACGGGGAGAATGTACAAACTCCACACAGACAGTCACCCAAGGCTGGAATCGAATCCGGGTCCCTGGCACTGTGAGGCACTGTGCCACCATGCAGTTGCTGTAGTTCATCTCAGCAACAGTATAAGACATCTGATCATCTGGGTCTTTTTTGAGAGTTAATCCTGTCTGATGATGCTATTCAGCTTGTTATTTCAATGTAGCCTTTACCCAGAAGGAGGAGCTTCGGTTTCTTACATAACATAAACAAATAGGAGTAGCAGAGGTCACCCGCGGCATCCTTACATAGAAACATAGAAGATAGGAGCAGGAGGAGGCCATTTGGCTCTTTGAGCCTGCTCCACCATCATTACGATCATGGCTGATTATCCAACTCAGTAGCTTAATCCTGCTTTTTCCCCATAACCTTTGATCCCATTTGCTCCAAGTGCTATATCCAGCCGCCTCTTGAATACATTCAGTGTCTTGGCATCAACTACTTCCTGTGATACTGAATTCCACAGGCTCACCACTCTTTGAGTGAAGAAATGTCTCCTCACCTCCGTCCTAAATGGTCTACTCTGAATCCTCAGACTGTGACCCCTGGTTCTGGACTCCCCCACCATCGGGAACATCCTCCCTGCATCTACCCTGTCTAGTCTTGTTAGAATTTTATAAATCCCTATGAGATCAATGGTGACTCCACAGCATGCTGCTGATGACTCAGTGAAGTTCAGAGGACGGTGACTGAGAATTCTTGTTGGAATTGTCCAATTTCTAGCACTTATATAGCAGGAATGCTACCTGCTACTTGTGATCCCAGCACTGAATGTCATCCACTAAATCGATTTAATCGTCTGTGTAGTAGGACAAACCTAGGGAGTGTGGGCTGCAGCAGGAGGGGAAAGAATGTAAAGGGTTAACCAGACAGCCTGACTGTAGTATCCACACTCACTGTAGGCAGACACATGACCAATTCCAAATAACTACATCTCAGACGGCACTAAACCAGTCACACCCTACATGAGATCTTTCCAAGGTTACAGCAACAATAAAAGAATTGATATCTTCTCAAGGCTCCACAATGTCTAGAGGAGCCATTGTTCCTCTGGAAAACTAATCAAATATCAGGGAGATGGGACAATTAACACACCATCGAAATCGGTTTGACAAACACAATGCTTTGATATTGTGAACGGTAGACAGGATATGTCCAGAAAATGATTAAAGTTAGAGTACACAGGACAATGGATCAGCATAATGAGATCAAAACAGAACTTTAACTAATTTAAAGTAATAATCTGATGACTCTAATTGAAATGTAGCATATTGTAACGTGAAAAAGTATAAGAATATGTAAGAACCGATGATTAGCAAAGTAGTTTGGAAAAAAGCTGGAATTACAGCCACGAGTTCTGCTCTCCCTTATGCATGTTGAATAAAGCTGTTTTTGTTGAAGTTCTACATGATCTCTGAAGACTCAGTTCATTCATTCCCTCCAACAATCTGATTCCCAGATCTCTTTCCAAAAATGTAAAAGGAAAATTGAAAAACTTGGCATTCACCATTTGATTTTCTTCTGAAGGTGATGAGAGACACTTAGCTTGAATGTTTTGCCTATGATTGATTGCTGATCTTTGTCTGGGTCCCATGCATAGAAATATAGAAACATTGAAATGAGAAGCAGGAGGAGGCCATTTGGCCCTTTGAGTCTGCTTCGCCATTCATTATGATCATGGCTGATCATCAAATTCAATATCTTGATCTGCCCTTCTTCCCTTATCCCTTGATGCCATTAGTCCCAAGAGCTATATCTAATTTCTTCATGAAATCAGACAACATTTTGACCTCACATCAAGTGCAAAGTAAGTCTGATTTTCATCGCTTCAACATTGGTTGGCCGTGCTTTCAGCTACCAGGCTCTTAAGCTCTGGAATTCTGTCACTAAACCTCTTCACCACTCCACCTCCCATTTCTTCTTTAAGACATTCCTTAAAACCTCCCTCTTTTACCACACTTTTGGTCCCCTGGTATCTCCTCAAATGTCTCACGTCATGTTCTGCCTGACAACGCTTCCATGAATTGCCTTCGGATGTGCAACTACGTAAATGACATTATATCAATCCAAGTTGTTGCTGTAGGACTTGGCTACCAACCAGGAAGTAGGCATGAAAAACAATAATGCATCAGCTTATCTGCCCTATCATTGTATGTATGACAGCTGTGACACAGTTGGTAGCACGCTTGCCTGTCTGCATTCAGATCTCAGCCTAGGAGTTGAGTACAACAATCAAGGCTGGCGCTTCAGTGTCGAACTGAGGGAGCACTGCACTGCCAGAAGTCTTGTCATTTCAATGAGATCTTAAACTGAAGCCCCATCTGCTACCTCAGATGAACATAAAAGATCCAGGGGCAACATTCAGAAGAAGGGCAGAGGAGTTCTTTTTTTATTTATCCTTTCACAGGGTGTGGGCATCACTGGCGAGTCCAGTCTTCATTACCCATTCCTAATTGACCTTGAGAAGATGGTGGTGCCATTCTTGAACTGCTGTAATCCCCATGGTGTAGGCAGACCAAGGGTGCTGTTAGGGACGGGTTTCCAGGATTTTGACCCAGCGATGGTGAAGGAACGGCAATGTATTTCCAAATCAGGACGGTGAGTGGCTTGGAGGGAAATTTCCAGGTGGTGGTATTCCCAGATATCTGCTGCCCTTGTCCTTCTAGATGGTAGTGGTCATGGGTTTGGAAGATGCTATCTAAGGAACCTTGGTGAGTTCCTGCAGTGCATTTTTTAGATAGTGCACACTGCTGCTAGTATTGTCAGTGATGGAGGGAGTGAATAAACAAAGAACAAAACAAAGAACAATACAGCACAGGCCCTTCGGCCCTCCAAGCCCGTGCCGCTCCCTGGTCCAAACTAGACCATTCTTTTGTATCCCTCCATTCCCACTCCGTTCATGTGGCTGTCTAGATAAGTCTTAAACGTTCCCAGTGTGTCCGCCTCCACCACCTTGCCTGGCAGCGCATTCCAGACCCCCACCACCCTCTGTGTAAAATATGTCCTTCTGATGTCTGTGTTAAACCTCCCCCCCTTCACCTTGAACCTATGACCCCTCGTGAACGTTGAAAGTGATGGATGGAGTGCCAATCAAGCAAGCTATACACTGCACTTGCAGGATAAAAGAACGTCAAGTAACAGCACTTTGGGTTAGGTGCAAACAACAACACACGTGGTTTATTGAATAGCTGTTAACTCTACAAAGGCTTGATCTCGACTGAGCTAAAATCCTGTGAAGCATCCAGTGACGTCACAAACTATACACGTGACTAGACTTTTAAAGTGACAGTGTAGTAACACAACAATATATAACATCCCTCCCCCTTTACTTCTAAGGTCCCACAACGACAAATAACCGTAGTATTTGATATAGTCATCAAAACATATATAAGGGCAGGCAATGAATCATTATAAAATAATAATACATTAATTGATTTGATTTATTATTGTCACATGTATGTAACATACAGTGAAAAGTATTGTTTCGTGCGTGCTGTAGAGACAAAGCATACCGTTCATTGAGAAGGAAACAAGAGAGTACAGAACGTAGAATAAAGTTTTAGAGGCATAGAACGAGAGTTAAAGATAGATTTGGAAGATATGCTGGGCACAGCTTGCAAGAAGTCGACTCACTCCGGCGCCATCTTGAGACTCCAGCGGGGCTGGAAAATCCTGCCATTTGTTTCTGTTCGAGTTGGGGAGGTGTGGCAACCAACCCGAAATCCAGCAGCCTCCAATATATTTTACAGCCTCCCCCGCTCACATCCCCCAAATGGATGCTCAAGAGGCCCTTCTGGCAGAGTGGGCCGGTACCCCCTGCCATAGGGATGGAAATCATTCCAGATCCTAGCACCTCGCCGTGTGAAGAATAATTCACCTCATTTTTCCCTCTGAATTCTTTTGACAATTATTTTAAGTGTGCTTCCTCTGGTTAGCTGGACCCTCCTGACAATGTGAACAGTTTCTCCTTATTTACTCTACCCAATACCACCCCTTTGTCTTCTCTGCTCAAAGAGGAACAATCTCAGTCATGTTCCTGCTGTGTTTCCCTGGCGATGAGGTTCACGATATTTCACTGCCTCAGGTCAATATTTGCTTCCAGACATTTCTATTGTCTGTTTGTGCGTCGCCCATGATGTTAAATGGCTCTCTGTCTACATGTGATGCAGAAAGGCCTGCAACAAGTTAGTAAAACATATGGTTTGAACAGAGTCTTCCCAAACTTAATCACGTATTTGGAAGGGTCTCATTAATCAAAACTTAAGTGTTGTAGATTAGAATTCTCCATCCTGTGTACCTGCTATTTACATTACTAATTGGAAATTGCTCTTAACAAGCCAACAATTATCTCTCAGTCAAACCCATGCTTAATTTGATATGTGAGGGAGGGGGGGAGGAGAACATTAAATAGTACGATCAATATAAAAATGAAGGCTGAGGTTAGCAAAAGAAATGGGAGATGGATTACCTTGTCAGCTGGACGGTGACCTTTGCAGTAGAGGCAAAAAGTCTTTCATAACCATTGGAAGTTTGCAGACATGGCGCTATTTTGATGATTAGGAAGGTCGACTTGCGCCATATTAATACATGCTGGGAAATTGATATAGAAAGTTTGTTTTTGAATTCTATACGATTTGTGTGGCCAGAATAAACTGCTGAATAAACTCCATTGAATATCCTGCTCTCCAGAACACTTGCACCAACCATTCCCCGCAGCCTCCGCCCCCCACCCCCACCGCCCCTCCCACAATCCCTCAATGTGGTTTGTATAAGTTCTTTAATGAGGGACATCAGTGTAGAGGAACCCATTTTCATCCAGAGTACCTTGAGGGTGAACTTGGTCTTTGCCAGCAGTGCTGATCTGATTTTTTTTACCGCATCCAATCTTTTCGTTCACGTTCAATTTAGCGAGGCCACATTTGGTGCCTTCAGTGCAGTTTTGGTCTCCTTCTTACAGGTCAAGTGTGGGAAGAAATACCAGACCCTATGCAGCCGTCAGACAGGCACAATTTCAATAGAGCGTCTTCCTCCGCGGAAGGTACGCCTGAAACACTGACCTGATTTTGGGTTGCACCATTATTTCACATGGCCCCTAGTGATCGTCTGAAACAAGCATTTTTCTCTCTCTAATATATAGGGCACCCTACACTGACCCTTGAACTGAATGGCTTGTCAGGCCATTTCAGAGAAGGGTTAAGTGTCAACCACACTGCTGTGGAACTGGAGTCACATGTAGGCCAGAGCATGTGGGTAAGCATGGCAAATTTATTTATTTCCCTAAAGGACATTAGCAAATTGGGTTTTTGCGACAATCAATGATAACTGTTATGGTACTGCGATTATCTTTCAATTCAAGATGTATTCAAGGGCGGCACGGTGGTTAACACGACTGCCTCACAGCACCAGGGACCCGGGTTCAGTTCCGGCTTCGGGTTACTGTCTGGATGGAGGATTTGCACATTTTCTCCCTGTCTGCATGAGTTTCCTTCAGGTGTCCTCCCACACTCCAAGGTGTGCAGGTTAGGTGGACTGGCCATGATAAATTACCCTGTAGTGTCAAGTGGATTAGTGGGGTAAATTGTGGAGTTACAGGGATTGGGCCTGGGTGCAGGCTCGATGGGCCAAATGGCCTCCTTCTGCACTGTCGGGATTCTATGATTAACTGATTTCAAATTTCGCTAACTGCTGCGGTGGGATTTGAACCCATGTCCCCAAAGCATTTATCAGTCCAGTGACATTACCCCTACGCCACTGTCTCCCCCAGCATCTGCCAAAAATAGTGAGCTATTTTTCTAAATTACGAACCCGTTCCTGTGCTGCAGAAGACGATGTAGAATCATTTACCTAACAATGGAATGCCTCAGTGGATGGGTCTGTAGCGATTTCTAAGTGGAATAAACTATGAGAGGCTGAATGATACTCGCCTGTGCTTATCTTGCGACAGGATTCTTTGCAAACGTTTAACGTTATTTCTAGAGAGTGGCATTAATGTATTGATTTTAATAATTTGATTAGAAATCAGTGTTTCATTGTGAAATTTTAATGTCAGGGATATTAATCCAATCACCCAACTCACACTATTTGGCTTTCCCTGTTGTACTCTATAAATACCTTAGCCATCACCTTAGCAACAAAGGGATCATTATGTGTGGCATATGATCATCATTGTCAATGCTCATTTTTCTGGTCTTCATTATTTTCCACTGCATCCAGTTTCATTCAATCTTTTTTCTGCCTCCTCTCCTGAAAGGAAATCATTACAGCACAGAACAAGGTTGGTTGGCTCATTGAGTCCATGGCGAACAATTAATTCTCCCACTCTATCCCCATAGCTCTGTAAGTTTATTTTTTTCAAGTTACCATCCAGTTTCCTTTTGAAGTCATTGACCACCTCTGCTTCTGCCATCCTCATGGGCAATGAGTTCCAGGTCATAGAGGCAGAGTCATAGAGGTTTATAGCATGGAAACAGGCCCTTCGGCCCAACTTGTCCATGCCATCCAGTTTTCTAACATTAAGTTAGTCCCAATTGCCCATGTTTGGCCCATATCCCTCTATACCCACAAAAAAAGACAAAATTGTACCCGCCTCTACTATTACATCTGGCAGCTCGTTCCAGACACTCACCACCCTCTGTGTGAAAAAATTGCTCCTCTGGACCCTTTTGTATCTCTCCTCTCTCACTTTAAACCTATGCCCTCTAGTTTTAGACTACCCTACTTTTGGGAAAAGACGTTGACTATCGAGCTGATCTATGCCCCTCATTATTTTATAGACCTCAATAAGATCACCCCTAAGTCTCGTATGCTCCAGGGTAAAAAATCCCAGTGTATCAAGCCTCTCCTTATAACTCAAACCATCAAGTCCTGGTAGCATCCTAGTCAATCTTTTCTGCATTCTTTCTAGTTTAATAATATCCTTTCTATAATAAGGTGACTAGAACTGTACACAATATTCCAAGTGTTGCCTTACTAATGTCTTGTACAACTTCAACAAGACGTCCCAACTCCTGTATTCAATGTCCTGACCAATGAAACCAAACATGCCGAATGCCTTCTTCATCACCCTGTCCACCTGTGACTCCAATTTCAAGGAGCTATGAATCTGTACCCCTGAATCTTTTGTTCTATAACTCTCCCCAGTGCCGTACCATTAACTGAATAAGTCCTGCCCTGGTTCGATCTACCAAAATGCATCACATCGCATTTATCTAAATTAAACTTCATCTGCCATTCATCAGCCCACTGGGCCAATTGATCAAGATCCCATTGCAATCCTAGATAACCTTCTTCACTGTTCACAATGCCACCAATCTTGGTGTCATCTGCAAACTTACTAACCATGCTTCCTAAATTCTCATCCAAATCATTAAGTAGCAAATAACAGTGGACCCAGCACTGATCCCTGAGGTACACCGCTGGTCACAGGCCTCCAGTTTGAAAAACAATCCTTTATAACCACCCTCTGTCTTCTGCCATCAAGACAATTTTGTATCCATTTAGATACCCCACCCTGGATCCCGTGAAATTTAACCTTATGCACCAACTTACCTTGCGGTACCTTGTCAAAGGCTTTGCTAAAGTCCATGTAGACAACTGCCCTCATCTACCTTCTTGGTTATCCCTTCAAAAAACTCAATCAAATTCGTGAGACATAATTTTCCACTCACAAAGCCATGCTGACTGTCCCTAATCTGTCCTTGCCTCTTTAAATGCCTGTAGACCCTGTCTCTCAGAATACCTTCTAACAACTTACCTACTACAGATGTTAGGCTCACCGGCCTGTAGTTCCCAGGCTTTTCATAACAGCACATCTCAAACAAAGGCACAACATTTGCCACCCTCCAATCTTCAGGCACTTCACCTGTGGCTGTTGATGATTCAAATATCTCTGCTTGGTGACCCGCAATTTCCCCCCTCACCTCCTACAACGTCCTGGGATACATTTCATCAGGTCCCAGGGATTTTTCTACCATGATGCACTTTAAGACTTCCAGCACCTCCTTCACTGTTATATGTACACTCCTCAAGACATCATTATTTATTTCCCCAAGTTCCCTAACATCCATGCCTTTCTCAACAGTAAATACTGATAAAAAATATTCATTTAGGATCCCACCCATCTCTTGTGGCTCTGAAGCCAAAACAAAAAATGCTCGAAATTCTCAGCAGGTCTGGCAGCAGATGTAGAGCTGATGTTTCAAATCCAGATGACCCTTTGTCAAAGCTTGTGTCTCTGACCCCTAGTTAACACACTTTTTAAAGCCTCCTACTTACCAGCCATCCCTTTGCCTGCCAATAGACTTCCCAACCAACTGTTGAATGTTCCTGTCTAATACCATCAAAATTGACCTTGCCCCAATTTAGATTTTTAACTTTTGGGCCAGATCTATCATTCTCCATAGCTATCTTAAAACGAATGGAATTATGGTCACCTGGTCCCAAAGTGATCCCTCACTAACACTTCTGTCGGCTACCCTTCCTTATTTCCTAAGAGGAGGTCAAGTTTTGCCCCCTCTCTAGTTGGGCCATCCATCTACTGAATGAGAAATCCCTCCTGAATACACTGAACACATTTCTCTCCATCCAAGCCTCTAATACTATGGCTGTTGTGGTAAACCACTGTTATCAGTTATCTGTTGTGGTTAACCACTGTTAGTTAGTATTTATTATTACCTGTATATAAGAACATAAGAACATAAGAAATAGGAGCAGGAGTAGGCCATCTGGCCCTTCGAGCCTGCCCCGCCATTCAACAAGATCATGGCCGATCTGAAGCGAATCAGTTCCACTTACTCGCCTGCTCCCCATAACCCCTAATTCCCTTATCGATCAGAAAACTATCTACCCGTGATTTAAACATATTCAACGAGGAAGCCTCCACCACTTCAATGGGCAGAGAATTCCAGAGATTCACTACCCTCTGAGAGAAGAACTTCCCCCTCAACTCTGTTCTGAACCGGCCCCCCCTTATTTTGAGGCTGTGCCCTCTAGTTCTGGTTTCCCTTCTAAGTGGAAAGAATCTCTCCACCTCTACCCTATCCAGCCCCTTCATTATCTTATATGTCTCTATAAGATCACCCCTCATCCTTCTAAACTCCAACGAGTACAGACCCAATCTGTTTAATCTATCCTCATAAGCTACACCCCTCATCTCCGGTATCAACCTGGTGAACCTTCTCTGCACTCCCTCCAAGGCCAATATATCCTTTCGCAAATAAGGGGACAAAAACTGCACACAGTACTCCAGTTGCGGCCTCACCAGTGCCTTGTACAGTTGCAGCAAGACCTCCCTGCTTTTATATTCTATCCCCCTCGCGATAAAGGCCAACATTCCATTTGCCTTCTTGATCACCTGCTGCACCTGCAGACTGAGTTTTTGCGATTCGTGCACAAGGACCCCCAGGTCCCTCTGCACAGTCGCACGATGTAATTTTTCTCCATTTAAATAATATTCCAATTTACTATTATTTCTTCCAAAGTGGATAACCTCACATTTGCTAACGTTATATTCCATCTGCCAGATCCTCGCCCACTCGCTCAACCTATCCAAATCTCTCTGCAGACTTTCCGCATCCTCCACGCAGTTCGCTTTCCCACTCACCTTCGTGTCATCAGCAAACTTGAATACCCTACATTCAGTCCCCTCCTCCAGATCATCTATGTAAATGGTAAACAATTGAGGCCCCAGCACCGATCCCTGCGGCACGCCACTGGTCACCAACTGCCAACCAGAAAAGCACCCATTTATCCCAACTCTCCGCTTCCTGTTAGATAGCCAATCCCCAATCCACGCCAACACCTTACCCCTAACTCCATGTACCCCAATCTTCTGCAGCAACCTTTTGTGAGGCACCTCATCGAACGCCTTCTGGAAATCTAAAAACACCACATCCACCGGTTCCCCTCTGTCAACCGCACGAGTGACATCTTCATAAAAGTCCAGTAGATTCGTCAAACACGACTTTCCCTTCATGAATTCATGCTGCGTCTGCTTGATCGAACCATTCTTATTCAGGTGCTCTGTTATTTCCTCTTTAATAATGGACTCTAGCATCTTCCCAACTACGGACGTTAAGCTAACCGGCCTGTAGTTACCCGCCTTTTGTCTACTTCCTTTTTTAAACAGCGGCGTAACAGTAGCTGTTTTCCAGTCAGCCGGCACTACCCCAGAGTCCAGCGAATTTTGATAAATTACTACTAACGCATCTGCTATTACCTCAGCCATTTCTTTCAGTACCCTGGGATGCATTCCATCCGGGCCCGGGGACTTGTCTACCTTCAGTCCTATTAGTCTACCAAGCACCACCTCCTGAGTAACAGTAATTGTATTAAGGACCTCCCACCAACTCTCGATCTCTAATATTCGGCAAACTATTTGTGTGTTCCACTGTGAAGACCGACACAAAGAACTTATTTAAAGTCTCAGCCATTTCCTCGTTTTCCACTATTAAATCCCCCCTCTCATCTTCCAAGGGTCCAACATTCACTCTAGCCACTCTATTCCTTTTTATATACTTGTAAAAACTTTTACTATCATTTTTTATATTTTGAGCTAGTTTAGTTTCATAATCTATCTTTCCTTTCTTAATCGCTTTCTTAGTCGTTCTTTGTTTTTCTTTAAAGCTTTCCCAATCCGCTAATTCTCCACTATTTTTGGCCACTCTGTACGCATCTGATTTTATTTTAATACTCTCCTTTATTTCCTTCGTTATCCACGTCCGGTTATCCTTTTTCTTACAGTCCTTCTTTATCACCGGAATATATTTTTGCTGAGTACTTTAAAAAATCTCCTTAAAAATCCTCCACTGTTCCTCAGCTGTCCTACCTACCAGTCTGCTCGCCCAGTCTACATTAGCCAATTCCACCCTCATCCTATCGTACTCCCCTCTGTTCAAGCAGAGGACACTGGTTTGGGACCCTACTTTCTCACCCTCCATCTGTATCAGAAATTCCACCATATTATGATCACTCATCCCAAGAGGATCCTTCACAAGAAGATCCTTAATCCTATCTGTCTCATTGCACAGAACCAGATCCAAGATAGCTCGCTCTCTCGTAGGTTCTGTAACATACTGTTCAATGAAACAATCCCGACAGCATTCCAAGAACTCTTCCTCAAGCCCTCCACTCTTCCTCAAGCCCTCCATATATGTGGCACATCCCCGTCGGTTCCGCCCAAGACTCCTCCCCCTGGTCCGGGTATAAAGGCAGTGGCTCCTCCCCCTAGCCTTCAGTACAGACCAGATCTCCGACAGGGATGGCTCCAAGTTCTTGCTAATAAAAGCCTATTTGTCTTGCTCACAACTAGTCTTGACTTGATTGATAGTGCATCAGCTGTCCCTATCAATGTTGGGAAGGTTAAAGTCCCCTACTATTACCACTCTATTTTCTTGTAGCTATCTGCAATCTCCTTACCTATTTGTTCCTCAATTTCCCACTGACTATTTGGGGGTCTATAGGACAATCTTATCAAAGTGATTTCCCCCTTCTTATTTCTCAGTTCTACCCATATAGACTCAGTGGGCGAACAATCAGAAATATCCCCTCTCAGTACTGCCGTGATGTTCTCCCTAATCAAAAACGCAACTCCCCCTCCTCTTTTACCTCCTGTTCTATTATCCTCCCTACAGCATCTGTATCCTGGAACATTGAGCTGCTCATCCTGCTTCTCCCTTAGACATGTTTCAGTAATAGCTATAATATCCCAGTCTCAGTTACTATGCTCTGCCTTAAAAAAGCTATTTCCCACTGTAATTCCTCCTGTATCACTTGCCCAATACTTTAAAATTGTGTCCCCTGGTTCATGTACAATTGGGTTGGTTTAGCTCAGCGGGGAGGTTGGTTTAGCTCAGTTGGCTGGATGGTTGGTTCGTGATGCACAGTGATGCCAACAGCATGGGTTCAGTTCCTGTACCGGCTGAGGTTATTCATGAAGGCTCACCTTCTCAACCTTGTCTTTCGCCTGACATGTGGTGATCCTCAGGTTAAATCACCATCAGTCAGCCTATGGTCAGCAGGAACTATGATGTGGAGGTGTCAGCGTTGGACTGGGGTGGGCACGGTAAGAGGTCTCTCAACACCAGATTAAAGTTCAAGGCTAAAGTGACTCACCTGATGAAGGAGAAGTCGTCCGAAAGCTCGTGATTCCAAATAAACCTGTTGGACTTTAACCTGGTGTTGTGAGACATCAGGGACTATGGTGACTTTAACTTTATTATCAGCTAATGAACAGCTTCTTTTCTCTATCATATCTAAACCAGTCATAACAGGTACCCCACTGTCAAATTTCCCCTCAATCTCCTTTGCTCCAAGGAGAACAACCCCATCTAGGCGGGTCATGGTAGCACAGTGGTTAGCACTGTTGCCTCACAATGTCAGGGACCTGGGTTTGATTCTGGCCTTGGTTCACTGTCTGTGTGGAGTCTGCACATTCTCCCCGTGTCTGCGTGGGTTTCCTCCGGGTGCTCTGGTTTCCTCCCACAGTCCAAAGATGTGCAGGTTAGGTGGATTGGCCATGCTAAATTGAGCCTTAGTGTCAGGGAGGTTAGCAGGGAAAATATATGGGGTTAGGGGATAGGGACTGGGTGGGATTGTTGTCGGTACAGGCTTAATGGGCCGAATAGCCTCCTTCTGCACTGTAGGGATTCTATTATTCTCTGATTCTGTGACCTTCTCCAAACCTAACCTTGTAGTCAAAATACCTAATTCCTGAATCTGTTTTGGTAAATCACCTCTGTGCACATTCAAGGGCAGTCCCATTTTCCTCAAGTACAGTGATCTGAACTGGACTCTAGTTGTGGTCGAGCCCAAGATTTGTACAGATTCAGCATCAATTCACTGCTTTTTTACTCAAAGCCTGATTGAACCCCCTATTCCACATACTTTGCTAACAGCTCTCTCAGTATTTCCTGCCACCTTCAAAGAGCTATGAGCACGAATTCACAGGCCACCTCTGGCCCTGCTCACTCTTTAGAAATGTACCATTTGATCTATGTTGCCTCTCCCTATTCTATTTGCCAAAGTGCAGCAGCTCACACATCTCTGTATTAAATTCCATCTGTCACTTGTTTGTCCATTTGAGCCCCTTTCTGCTTTTTGTTTTCACAGCAGCCATTGTAACAGAGGAAAATTGTCATTCCTCCTGTTTAAAACTACACAAGAATATTGATGGGATATTTAACCATGGACTGACTGATCAGTGCATGGCAACCAAGGGCAAGGTACATTGCCACTCCTCCATTGACCGTTCGTGTCGGGGGGATTATTAGGGTGGGGTTGCGGGCAAAGGGCCTGGATGGGATCATTGTCGTTGCTGGCTTGATGGGCCGAATGGTCTCCTTCTGCACTGCAGGCATTCTATGATCATCAGATGGTGGATGAGTTCAGAAATCCTGTGCTACTTTTTATCACCGGGGTGGGATCTTCCGGCCACGCTCGCTGCAAGATCAGAAAATCCCACCTGACGTCAACGGGACCTTTGCATGGCCCATGTTCCACCTGCTACAATGGGATGGGAAAATTCCACCCGGGGACTCGTGCTTGCATTTCTCTCACTCTCAGTTGCATATTTTAATACATGAACCTGACTGACTGTATCTTGGATATCATTTCGCGACAAGTCTAAAGCCACTCCTTTTTCACTGCACTGGAGTGTGAGCCTAAGTTTTGTGCTCAAGCCATTGGAGTGGGACTTGAAACCCCAACCTTTCCATTGACTAATCTCCCTTACACTAATCATCTGACCACATAACTGCGTAACACTCATTGATGATGTTTAACTAAATTGTAAAACTGTGAGGGCAAAGGACACTCTTTGCATTTTAAAAAATACATTCTGCACAGCACAGCAGAAACTTTCCCCGATACTAGCAACAGTGAGAGATTTAGCCCTGGCTAAATTGTTTCAAAAAGAAAATACTTGATATGATTCAATTCCTTGATTAGCTTTGTTATGACAGGTTCTCCATGATTGGCTACTTGCAATAAATGGCCAACAATTACATACAAATCTTTTTCCGCTTCCACCCTTGCTAATGGACAGTGCAGAATAGTCCCAATTCATTGTGCACTAGGTTTTAGATTTCCTGTTTCAATGCACATTGCCTTGTGCTTATTCACATTATAATCCATCTCCCACTCTTTACCCCATCCAGTTTAGTTTGTCCAGATTTTTCTGAGCGCTATTAACCTCCCTTACACTAATCACCTGGTCACATAACTTTGTAATGTTCGCTGATGACTGGTTACTGAATTGGGTTGATGAGAGGCTTTAGACTTTGTGATACATTTTCGGAGGCAGAAGTCACTTCATCACAATCCCTTTATTTACAATTCCAACAGCAGTGCACAGAGTGCTGTCAGTCAGCAGTCTGCCTTCGGGAGTGCCAGAGGAACTGATACTCCTGCTTAAATACAAGGAAAAGACTCTCTGATTGGCCCATCAATTGACTCCTTAATCAGGGAGTTCATATTCCAATGGGCCAATCTCAATGGCCTGATTGACGTCATTACAGACTTGTAGTGACACGGCACACAAAACACAATCAGTCATATCCATTTATCAAAATAGGTGACTGAGAGTGAGAGAAATGCAAGCATCTGAGTCCCAGTGGTAAAAACTTGCACAGAAGTTCTGCACTAGTCTTACCAGAACATTCCGCATCCTTTTTTAAAAATTCATTCATGGGACATGGGTGTCGTTGGCTGGGCCACCATTTATTGCCCATCCCTAGTTGCCCTTGGAGGACAGTTGAGAGCCAATCACATTGCTGTGGGACTGGAATCACATGTAGGCCAGACCAGGTAAGGACGGCAGATTTCCTTCCCTAAAGGACATTAGTGAACCAGATGGGTTTTTCCGACAATCAACAATGGTTTCATGGTCATCAGTAGATTCTTAATTCCAGGTATTTTTCATTGAATTCAAATTCCACCATCTGCCGTGGTCGGATTCGAACCTGGGTCCCCAAAACATTAGCTGAGTTTCTGGATTAATAGTCGAGTGATAATACCACAAAGCCATCGGCTTCCCTAAATCTTTCACAATATGCTGACCTTCAACCATTAAGTTTCATTTTTAGACGCTGGAGCGTAATGTAATTACAATGACACTTATATTCAAGGCAGTGCTTTTAATATTAAAGCCTTTCTATGGCTTATCAGAATATTATTATTCAACTAGAATGTGATGGCTTAGTTTCTCATTATAGAAGAAATAGCAAACTTACTGCTGTTTGGAAAATAAATTGCTGTCCTGTTCTTCATGGGTTATTCAGTTCCTTCTCTTGGAAAATGTCTTGGTCAATTATCTTCCTCGGTTCTGACAGAACAACTTCTTGAATGTAATTATGTCTGAGAGGGTGAGTAGCTGACACTTCCAGTGAATAATTGCATGATACTCATGTCTGTGTACATGACTAAGTATAGTAGAGTCAGTTTAAAAAAATTCTTTCATGGGATGTGTGTAGGCCAGTATTTTTTAATTCATTCATGGGACATGGGCGTTGCTGGCTGGCCAGCATTTATTGCCCATCCCTAGTTGCCCTTGGAGGGCAGTTGAGAGTCAACCATATTGCTGTGTGGCCCTGGAGTCACATGTAGGCCAGGCCAGGTAAGAAAGGCAGATTTCCTTTCCCAAAGCACATTGGTGAACCAGATGGGTTTTTCCAACAATCGACAATGGTTTCATCAGTAGATTCTTAATTCCAGATATTTTTTATTGAATTCAAATTCCACCATCTGCCGTGGCAGGATTTGAACCCGGGTCCCCAGAACATTAGCTGAGTTTCTAAATTAGTAGTCGAGCAAAAATACCACTAGGCCATCACCCCCCATATCGCCTATTTGCCCTTGAGAAGGTGATGGTGAGCCATCATCTTGAATCACTGTAGTCCGTGTGGTGTAGGAGCACCCACAGTGATGTTAGGAAGGGGACTCAGACTTTGACCCAGAGACGGTGAAGGAATGATGATATAGTTCCAAGTTTGGATGGCGTGTGTCTTGGAGGGGAACTTGCGGGTGGTGCTATTTTCCTGCATTGGTTGCCTTTGTCCTTGTTGGTGGTAGAGGTCAACGTTTTTGGAAGATGCTTCCGAAGGAGCCTTGGTGAATAGCTACAATTCATCTTGTAGTTGGTACACACTGATGCCACTGTACATCGATGATGGAGGGAGTTTATGTTGGATGATGGGATGCCAATCAGGCAGGTTTCTTTGTCCCAGATAATATCAACCTTGTTGTTGGAGCTGCACCCATCAAGGCAAGTAGAGAATATTCCATCACACTCCTGACTTGTGCCTTGTAGATGGCGGACAGACTTTGGGGAGTCAGGAGGTAATTTACTTGATGCAGAAACTGCTGATTGGGATTTAGTATAATAGCAGAAGGTTCATTCAGAACTAGTAGCATCCTTTGGAACCAAAGCTAAAAAGAAACCTCATTGGCCTTCTCCGTTAGATATGAAGGATTTGTCCTGGCCAACATTCCTCTCCCGATGATACTAAAAAACAAATTATCTAGTCATTATTTCATAGCCGTTTTTGGAAACCTTGATGTATGCAAATTGGCTATTATGCTAAAATACAAAATTGCCCATGCTCCAAATTGTCTGTAATGCATGTTGTTTGTAGATATGAGTCATAGAGTCATAGAGGTTTACAGCATGGAAACAGGCCCTTCAGCCCAACTTGTCCATGCTCCCCCTTTGTTTTTAAAACCCCTAAGCTAATCCCAATTGCCCACATTTGGCCCATATCCCTCGATACCATCGTACCCTTGTAACTATCTAAATGCTTTTTGAAAGACAAAATTGTACCCGTCTCTCCTACTACCTCTGGCAGCTTGTTCCAGACACTCACCACCCTCTGTGTGAACAAATTGCCCCTCTGGATACTTTTGTATCTCTCTCCTCTCACCTTAAACCTGTGCCCTCGAGTTTTAGACTCCCCTACCTTTGGGAAAAGATATTGACTATCTAGCTGATCTATGCCCCTCATTATTTTATAGACCTCTATAAGATCACTCCTCAGCCTTCTACGCTCCAGAGAAAAAAGTCCCAGTCTATCCAGCCTCTCCTTATAACTCAAACCATCAAGCATCCTAGTAAATCTTTTCTGCATTCTTTCTAGTTTAATAATATCCTTTCTATAAAGGGTGACCAGAATTGCACACATTATTCCAAATGTGGCTTACCAATGACTTGTACAACTTCAGCAAGACATTCCAACTCCTGTATTCAATGTTCTGGCCAATGAAACCAAGCATGCCGAATGCCTTCTTCACCACTCAGTCCACCTGTGACTCCACTTTCAAGGAGTTATGAACATGTACCCCTAGATCTCTTTGTTCTGTAACTTTCCCCAACGCCCTACCATTAACTGAGTAAGCCCTGCCCTGGTCCAATCTACCAAAATGCATCACCTCGCATTTGTCTAAATTAAACTCCATCTGCCATTCGTCAGTCCACTGGCCCAATTGATCAAGATCCTGTTGCAATCGGAGATAACTTTCTTCACTGTTCACTATGCCACCAATCTTGGTGTCATCTGCAAATTTACTAACCATGCCTCCTATATTCTCATCCAAATCATTAATATAAATGACAAATAACAGTGGACCCAGCACTGATCCCTGAGGCACACCGCTGGTCACAGGCCTCCAGTTTGAAAAACAACTCTCTACAACCACCCTCTGGCTTCTGTCAAGAAACCAATTTTGTATCCATTTAGATATCTCACGCTGGATCCCGTGAGATTTAACCTAATGCAACAACAACCTACCATGCGGTACCTTGTCAAAGGCCTTGCTAAAGTCCATGTAGACAACATCAACTGCACTGCCCTCATCTACCTTCTTGGTTACCCCTTCAAAAAACTCAATCAAATTTGTGAGACATGATTTTCCACTCACAAAGCCATGCTGACTGTCCCTAATCAGTCCTTGTGTCTCTAAATGCCTGTAGATCCTGTCTCTCAAAATACCTTCCAACAATTTACCCACCACAGATGTGAGGCTCACTGGCCTGTATTTCCCAGGCTTTTCCCTGCAGCCCTTTTTAAACAAAGGCACAACATTTGCCAATCTCCAATCTTCAGGCACCTCACCCGTGACTATCGATGATTCAAATATCTTGGCTAGGGGACCCGCAATTTCCTCCCTAGCCTCCCACAATGCCCTGGGATACACTTCATCAGGTCCCGGGGATTTATCTACCTTGATGCACTTTAAGACTTCCAGCACCTCCTTCTCTGTAATATGTACACTCCTCAAGACATCACTATTTATTTCCCCAAGTTCCCTAACATCCATGCTTTTCTCAATGGTAAATGCTGATGAGGAATATTCATTTAGGATTTCACCCATCTCTTGTGGATCCGCACATAGATGACCTTGTTGATCCTTAAGAGGATATACTCAAGTTATGACAGGTACTGTATAAATGCGAGTTCTTTCTCGAATGGTACTGGATTGCGGTGATTGTACTGGATTAGTAACGTAGAGGTTTCAAGTCATTGTGCAATATTATAAATTTTATTTTCTTTAAAAAAAACTAAAAGTTTAAGTGTTGCTGAAAAAAGAGACATGCTGTTGAAGCTTTTCATCTTGCACTCATCAGGCCAGATTCATAAGAATACCAAATCTCAAAGAGAACAACAATTTGTACTGTGTAAGAAGGAGGTGCTGAATGGTTGGCAAGTGGACTGATCGGTTGCAGTGTTACCATGGAGAATGTTACCATGGAGAATGTAACAGGGAACAGAGATCCTCCAGGCCTTCGTAAATGCAAACCAGACAAGTCCATTCCGATTTGTCGAGCAATCTGTCCTACCAAACGACTACCTGGTAATGTGTGATTGGCATCAGGAAATAGGCCCATGAAACCCACTGAGCTGCCATTACAAAATGAATGGAGTTACTCCAAGAAACAAAAACAAATTGGTGCCGTTAGAGTTTTAGATTATATTTAGAATATGTTGTGTGAGATTAATTAGAAACATACATAGAAAATAGGAGCAGGAGGAGGCCACTTGGCCCTTTGAACCTGCTCTGCCATTCATTACGATCATGGCTGATCATTCAACTCAATTAGCATAGCGCAGCACAAGATTTTATTACCTTCAATAGTTTGAGTTGTCTATTAGGATTTATGTCATAAAATTCATTACAGAATTGTTTTGTTAAATTCTCATTACGTCTCCCACTCTGCCCTCTTTAATGACTTCTTGCTGATTCCACAGGCAATGACACTCTCCAGAATCATACTGGGCACTCTCGGTGGGTGACATTTGAAAGGCTATTTGTCTGCACTCAACACCCATACAGTAGGGGTTGTTGGATAGCAATTAATTGCCGAAATCTTGTTAAATTTCCTCAGGATGCAGATACCAACTGAATGATCTATTTTCACGTTGTAGTCATACCTGGCTGCATAAAACTCCATATCATTGGTATCAGTATCCAAATCATAAGTTACATAGAAACTAGAAGCAGGAGTAGGCCATTCGGCCCTTCGAGCCTGCTCCGCCATTCACTTTGATCATGGCTGATCATCATTACCTTCATTAGAAGATTATTTCTTCTAATCCCTCTTCAATCTCATTGCTGTAACTCTGGCCTCCACTAATGGTCTGGAATTAATCTGTGGGTTCAACGAGTTGGCCCCAGGCCTTTGATGTAAGTTGATCATGGGTCACCATGAAGCTTTGCAGAGCTGGCCAGAGTGGATCGGAAACCTCTTCCGGTTTGCTTTTCCTTCTGTCAGAATTGACTTGGCTTATCTTGAGCAAGTATTGGTGAGGCCGTACTGTCACTGTGGCTGAAGTCAGCTAAGGCAACACGGACAGGAAATCAAATCTCCCAGAACCTTACCGCTCAGTATTCAACTGTTGTTACGTATTCATTACTGAAATGTGACAGAAACTATAAAGCTAAAAAGGAAGTAGGATCTTTGTGGACTCATAAATAACCTTCTTTCCAGCCAATTGATTGCTTTGAATCCTTCAGTCCTATTTTAATAGCTCCCAGACTGCTTTGCGCCATTTAAGTGATGACTTATCTAACATTTGCCTTGGAGATCAATACTCAACACTCACTTCCCCTGTGCAATTTGTTCATTGACTGTACAATGAAGCATTCTTTGAAACAAACTGCAAAGTTGGAATGTGTTTGACTAATACAAAGCATTCCTTATTTTGATTGGAACCCTTTGTGTGATACATGTGTGTATATATATATATATATATATTATATATATATATATAGTATATTGCGGTTTGGAATGTGGACTGCCTCTTTAAGAGTACGAGGTGACCCCTGGGCTATTAGCTCCACCCAATGTGGAACCCTGTTCTTTTTTTCATTCGTGGCACATGGGTGTCACTGTCTGGCCAGCATTTATTGCCCATCCCTACTTGCCCCTGGGCAGTTGAGTGCCAACCACATTGCAGTGGATCTGGAGTCCCATGTAGGCCAGACCGGGTAAGGACGGCAGATTTCCTTCCCTGAAGGACATCAGTGAACCAGATGGGTTTTTCCAACAATCGACAATGGTTTCATGGTCATCAGTAGATTCTTAATTCCAGATTTTAAAAATTGAATTCAAATTTCACCAGCTGCCGTGGTGGGATTCGAACCCGGGTTCCCAGAACATGAGCTGAGTTTCTGGATTAATAGTTCAGCAATAATACCACTAGGCCATCGCCTTGGTTGCGAACGAATGCATACCTTCAATAAACAGCTCCCAGTATTGAAGTATTCAAGCCTACCTCCTGATTCTTTATGAACCTTGGTCCACAAGGGCACTTTGGAAAGTGGAACCCTTTTCCATATCTGTCATTGGATGGATGCCAGTTTCAATTTTAAATCATCTGCACTCTGCCCTCCCCGCTCCCCCCCCCACCCCCCACAACCCCCGTGCGAATTTCTGGTCTAGCTGCTGGCCTGTTCTGATGTAAGAGCTGCTGCCACAGCTACTAGATGTCCAGGCTGCAGAGAGAGAGCAAGGCCTGAGGTCCAGGAACAGGAGTGCGGGACAGGAACAGGAATCTTCAGGCTGCTGATCAGATGGTGAACTGTGAGCAACCCAAGGAGAGAGGGAGTGTAGCCCCACTGCCGCACCCCCCCCCCCCCCCACCCCTTCCCCTTCAACTTCTTCCATGGCCCGCTTGGCGTCTTCTGTGGATCTCACCCCCAGCTTCTTGCACAGCCCCACCAGCTCCTTTGTGGCCTTGCTGGCTCCAGCTCCATTGCACCTGCCCCCTCCACCACCCCCATGAATCCCCAGCTTCTGAAGGACCCTTGACAGCGTCTCGACCACTGCAAACTGTCAGTCAGGGGCCCAGGCTCTGGAGACAGGCAGACAGAGTGGCAATTGAGAGAGAGAAGGAGAGAGACACAGGCAGACAAAGTGGCAAAGGAGAGAGAGGGAGTGAGAGAGACACAGGCAGACAGAGTGGCAAAGGAAAGGTAGCAAACAGTTGAGCGGAGTTTGGAGTACTGTAGCTGAGACACAGAAGCTGTGCTACTCAAGGCTTATTTGGATGATTTAGCGGAATCCCATTTTGATGTGTATAGTATTTCATGGAAACATTGAAACATGGGAGCAGGAGTAGGCCATTCGGCCCTTCGAGCCTGCACCACTATTCAATATGATATCATGGCTGATCATGCTCTTTCAGTATCCTACTCCCACTTTCTCTCCATTCCCCTTGATCCCTTTAGCACTATGGCCACATCCAACTCCCTCATGAACATATCTAACGAACTGGCCCCAACAGCTTTCTGTGGTAGAGAATTCCACAGGTTCACAACTCTCTGAGTGAAGACGTTCTTCCTCATCTCAGTCCTGAATGGCTTATCCTTTATTCTTAGACTGTGATCCCTAGTTCTGCACTTCCCCAATATCATGAACATTCTTCCCGCATCTAGCCTGTCCAGTCCCATCAGGATTTTATATGTTTCTATCAGATCCCCCTCATTCTTCTAAATTCCAGTGAGTATAAGCACAGTCGATCCAGTCTCTCTTCATATGTCAGTCCTGCCATCGGGAATCAGTGTGGTGAACCTTCGCTGGACTTCCTCAATAGCAAGAATGTCCTTCCTCAGACTAGGAGACCAAAACTGCGCACAGTGCACAAGGTGCGGCCTCACCAAGTCCCAGTATATAACTGCAGCAAGACATCCTTACTCCTATACTCAAATCCTCTTGCTATGAAGGCCAGCAGGCCATTAGCTTTCCTCACTGCCTGCTGTACCTGCGTGCTAACCTTCAGCGACTGTTCCACCATGACACCCAGGTCACGTTGCACTTCCCCTTTTCCTAACCTGCCACCGTTCAGATAATAATCTTCCTTCCTGTTTTTGCCACCAAAGTGGATAACCTCACATTTGTCCACACTATGTTGCATTTGCCAAGTATTTGGCCACTCAGTCAGCCTGTCCAAGTCACCCTGCAGCCTCTTAGCATCTTCCTCACAACACACACTGCCACCCAGCTTAGTGTTATGTTCAATGATTTATTTTATTTTGCAAGTTATTCCAGCTAGGAATGCACAGTGCTGCACATGTACGGTAGAGTGGAGGATTCAGCAATGAATGGTAAGGTCACTGAATGTCAAGAGGAGATGGTTAGATTTTCTTTTGTTGGAGATGGTCATTGGCTGGCACTGGTGTGGCAAAAATACATTCTTCAAAATGTTCAACAAAAATATCCTCCATTAAACATGAATGAATGAGCTGAATTTCTGAGGTCAGGGGAAAGGGTCTGTCCTTATATCATGGCAGCATTTTACTAACTGTCACACCTCGGAACCCTCGCTAAATGGAAGCTAATGGGAATCAGAGGAAAAGGCTCTACTGGTTGGAGTCATGAACGGGACAAAGGAAGGTGGTTCTGGTTGATTGAGGTCAATCATCTCAGTCCCAGGACATTGCTGCAGGAGTCCCTCAGAGTAGTGTTCCAGGCCCGAACATCTTCAGGACCTTCCCTCCATCATAAGGTAAAGGTGGGGATTTTCAAAGATGAATGCAGTTTCATTCTCAACTAAAATACTGAAACATTATGTGTCCACATGCAGCAAGATTTGGGAAAATTTCAGACTTAGGCTGATAAGATGCTGATATCGTTCGCACAACACAAGTGCCAGGCAATGATTACCATCTCCCCTTGTCTTTCAGTGGCATTACCATCCCTGAATCCCCCACTATCAACATCCTGGGGGTTACCATTGACCAGAAACTGAACTGGATCGGCGACATAAATACTGTGACTACAAGAGTAGGTCAGAGGCTGGGAGTTCTGTGCCGAGTAATTCACCCCCTGACGCCCCAAAGCCTGCCCACGATCTACAAGGCACAAGTCAGGAGTGTGATGGAGTATTCTCCACTTACCTGGTTGAGTATGGTTCCAATGGAACTTCAAGTCACTGAACAGCATCCAGGACAATCCAGTCCTCTGGAGTGGTATTTGTGGCGGTTTTCATATCCATATCTGAGGAAGGATGTCCTTGCTATAGAGGGAGTGCAGTGAAAGTTTACCATCTGATTCCTGGCATGGCAGGCCTGTCATATGAGGATAGACTAAGTTGATTTGGATTATATTCACTGGCGTTTAGAAGAGTGAGAGGAGATCTCATAGAAAATTATAAAATTTTAACAGGGTTAAACAGGGTGGATTCAGACAGAATGTTCCTCATGGTGGAGCAGTTCAGAACTAAGTGTCATAGTGTGAGGATAAGGGGTAAACCTTTTAGAACACAGGTGAGGAGAAATGTCTTCATCCAGAGAGTGGTGAATGTATAGAATTCATCTTAAATATTAATTCCCTCCACCAGTAGTGCACAAATGAATACCATCTACAAAATGAACTACAGCAATTGACAAGGCATCTTCCAAAGCTACGACCCCCATCTACTAGAAGGACAAGGGCAGGAGACACATGGGAACACCACCACCCGCAGGTTTTCCTCAGAGTCAGACTCCATCCTGATGTGGAACTATATTGTTGTTCCTTCACTGTCACTGTGTCAAAGTCCTGGAACTCACCCGCTAACAGCACTGTGGGTGTACCAACACCACGGCACGGCAGCACAATGGTTAGCACTGCTGCTTCACAGCTCCAGGGACCTGAGTTCGAATCCCGGCTCGGGTCAATGCCTGTGTGGAGTTTGCACATTCTCCCTGTGTCTGCGTGGGTTTCCTCCGGGTGCTCCGGTTTCCTCCCACAGTCCAAAGATGTGCGGGTTAGGTTGATTGGCCTTTCTAAATTGCCCCTTAGTGTCCCGGGATGCATAGTTTAGAGGGATTAGTGGGTAAAATATGTGGGGATAGGGCTTGGGTGGGATTGTGGTTGGTGCAGAGTCGATGGGCCGAATGGCCTCTTTCTGCACTGTAGGATTCTATGATTACCACATGGACTGCAGCAGTTCAAGAAGACAGCTGGCCACCATGAGCTTAAGAGCAATTAGGGATGAATAATAAATGGCCACCTTGTCAGCACATCCCAAGAATACATTTGGAAACATAATTCTGAAGGAGTTTAACAGGGTGAGGTTGATGGGTAGTTTTGAGAGGTTGTTTCATCACTTTGGGAGAATATAAAGCATTGGGGCACAATCTCAGGATAAAGGGTTGATTATTTATGACTGAGAAACTTTTGCATTCAGAGTGTGGAATTCTCTAAGTCAAAGTGTGGCGGATGCTCCACCGTTGAGGCTGAGACAGAGACTAATTTTTGATCTCTCAGGGTATCAAATGATAAGGGGAGTGGGCAGGAAAGTGGAGTTGAGGCAGAAGATCAGCCATGATTGTATTGAATGGTTGAGCAAGCTCAAGGTTATTGCAATTGCACAGGATGCTGTTGAGGCCACACCTGGAGTTTGTGTGCAGTTTTGGTGTCCTTATCTGAGGAAGGATGTCCTTGCTATAGAGGGATTACAGCAAAGATTTACCAGGCTGGTTCCTGGGATGGTAGGTCTGTCATATGAGGTGAAACTAAGTCAGTTAAGATTATATTCACTGGAATTCAGAAGAGTGAGAGGGGATCTCACCAACTTTTACAGATGTACCATAGAAAGCATTCTTTATGGTTGTATCACAGCTTGGTATAGCTCCTGCTCTGCCCAAGACCACAAGGTACTACAAAAGGTCGTGAATGTAGCCCAATCCATCATGCAAACCAGCCGCCCATCTATTGACTCTGTCTACACTTCCCGCTGCCTCAGCAAAGCAGCCAGCATAATTAAGGATCCCACGCACCCTGGACATTCTCTCTTCCATGTTCTTCCTTCGGGAAAAAGATACAAAAGTCTGAGGTCACGTACCAACCGACTCAAGAACAGTTTCTTCCCTGCTGCTGTCAGAGTTTTGAATAGACTGAACCTGCATTAAGTTGATCTTTCTCCACACCCTAGTTATGACTGTAACACTACATTCTGCACTCTTTTGTTTCCTTCTCTATGAACGGTATGTTTTTTCTGTATAGCGTGCAAGAAATAATACTTTTCCCTGTATGTTAATACATGTGACAATAATAAATCAAATCAAATCAAATCAAATCAAATCATAGAAACTTCTAAAATTCTAACTGGGTTAGACAGGGTAGATTCAGAAAGAATGTTTTCCAGATGGTGGGGGAATTCAGAACTAGGGGTCATAGTTTGAGGATAAGGGATAAACCTTTTAGAACTGAAGTGAGGAGAAATTTCTTCAGCCAGAGGGTGGTGAATGTGTGGAATTCACTACCACCGAATGTAGTTGAGGCCAAAACATTGTGTGATTTCAAGAAGAAATTAGATATAGGCTCTTGGGGCTAAAGGGAGCAAGGGATATGGGGAGAAAGGGACATCTCTTTAACCTCTTTACACATCTCTTTAACCTGTGCTTAATGCTCCCTCCACTCACATTGTCTGTATCTTTAAGACCTGGTTGGCTGTAGAGATTCGCATTCTAATCAGTATTCTGTAAATTGATTTTGTGTCTCTGTGCCCTGTTTGAGAGCAGCTATCCACTCCATCTGACGAAGGAGCAGCGCTCCAAAAGCTAATGGCATTTGCTACCAAATAAACCTGTTGGATTTTAACCTGGTGTTGTTAAAACTCTTACTGTGTTTACCCCAATCCAACGCCGGCATCTCCACATCGAGAAAGGGAGGATCAGGATATTGAATTTGATAATCAGCCATGATCATAATGAATGGCAAAGCAGACTCGAAGGGCCGAATGGTCTACTCCTGCCTCTAGTTTCTATGTTTCTATAAGCAGCATTAAGAATTCCAACATTGGACTGTAATCTGATTGCTGTATCTGATGGAAAGTGGTCAGCACATTGATACAGCGGGTGGGATTTTACAACCTCGCTCGGGCAAGACCGGAAATTCCTGCCTGAGGTCAATGGAGATTTCCATTGTCGGACCCTCTCCCGCGCCGATTCTATGGCGGGCAAGGTGGTAGAGTTTTGGCCAGCAACTACCTTCTGCTCCTCAGTGGTTTTAGGATACTTCATTAATATAATAAATTGTAATATTTACTAATGTCATTGGTGGGTAAAAAAATCAGTGTTACCCAAATCAGCTCAATGGTTTTCAGTGTGAACTGCAAGGCAATGATAGATATTCTTAAACCAAATGTGAGTTATAATCTCATCATTATATTGCGATTTAGATAGCCATACCGAAAAATTAATATCAGCTGTTGGTTGTGATGTGTCGTAAATTTGATTTGATTTATTAATGTCACATGTATTGGAATACAGGGAAGAGTATTGTTTCTGGCGCTAAACAGACAAAACACGCCATTCATAGAGTCTACAGGGGAGAAGGAAAGGAGAGTGTGCAGAATGTAGTGTTACAGTCATAGCTGGGGTGTAGAGAAAGATCAGATTAATATATGATCGGGCCATTCAAAAGTCTGATGGCAGCAGGGAAGAAGCTGTTCTTGAGTCAATGTACCTTTGAATAAATGTACCTTTAAGGGAGTATTTCTAAAACTGCTGTCCATCACTATCCCTCGTGATTGAGGATGTGATGTCGAATCCCAAAACTCTCCCAATATGGTACTTGGGGAGAGTATTTGTTGCAGATACTGTGTTTAGGATGAGATGTAAATCATGTCCCCATTTTTCCGCTCAGGTGGAGCTAAATGGAGAGTAAATGAAGAAAGTAATAGTTACAGTTTAGTTATAGGTAAGGCTTACATTAACACTGCAATGAAATTACTGTGAAATTCCCCTGGTCGCCACACTCCGGTGCCTGTTCAGGTGAATGCACCGAACCAGCACGTCTTTCTGACTGTGGGAGGAAACCCACAGGGGAGAACGTGCAGACTCCACACAGACAGTGACCCAAGTCGAGAATCAAACCCAGGTCCCTGGCACTGTGAGGCAGCAGTGCTAACCACTGTGCCACTGCGCCATTCATGGAAGGTTGGGTATCCCGGGCAATATTTATTCATCAACTGACTAAAGCAGGTAATTTGGTTATTATCACTTCTCCATATGGTGGAGTTTTCTCTGTGTAACTTGTCTGACACAATACCTGTATTACAACAGGAACTCTGCTTCACAAATACTCCACTGCTTGTGCAACACTTTGAAATGTCCGGAGGTTGTGAACGTTGCTCGAGGAATGCAAGTTACTTTTTTTGCTTCATAGAATCCATACAGTGCAGAAGGAGGCCATTCTGGAGATAGGGCCTATCCCATAACCCCATGCATTTACCCTAGCTAGTCCCCCTGACACTAAGGGGCAATTTAGCATGGCCAATCAACCTGACCTACACATCTTTGGACTGTGGGAGGAAACCGGAGCACCCGGAGGAAACCCACGCAGACACGGAGAGAATGTGCAGACTCCACACAGACAGTGACCCAAGCCGGGAATCGAACCCGGGTCCCTGGCCCTGTGACGCAGCAGTGCTAACCACTGTGCCACCGTGCTGCCCCTAAGGTTATTTATTTCTTGAAGAAGGAGATGTTCCATTTTATAAGCTCGGTCAGCCGGTGCTGTGGTGGAGGCATTGCTTTGTGTAGAAGACATTATCTGAAGCTATTTTAGTCTCGGTTCTCAAAATAGCTCAAGCTGCTTCCATGTTAGCCCGAGGGTCAGGAAAGGGCAGTGACCTTTGACCTTGTATATGGCTGACCCTTCTATTTGTGTCAGGTCGAAATGAAATCGTATTCATTGCCGTGGACAGTTCATGTCTTGTCTGGAACAAGAGGCTGTATTGAAATTGCTGGGGTTCCTCGCTCCTGTGATTGGAGAAACAAAGTTTTCCCACCGCACATCAGATTTTTGTGATATATTTTCTCCCCCCTCTGTTGGATTTTTCTGAATTCTGCAGACAGCAGTACCTGTAAGCAAGTAGGCACATGACCCGCTTCCATTCTTTTAAACACTTGGGGCTGAATTTTAAAGGGGAGGGCAGAAGGTGGGGGCGGGGGGGGGCGAGGCCGGGGGGGGGGGGGGGGGGGGCGGTGTGCTGCTTGCTCCCTGGGAGAAAAGTTGGTTGAAAACCAAAGGACTTTAAATAAGATAAAAGCAAAATACTGCAGATGCTGGAATCTGAAACAAAAACACAAAATGCTGGAAAATCTCAGCAGGTCTGACAGCATCTGCGGAGAGAGAATAGAGCCAATGTTTCGAGTCTGGATGACTCTTTGTCAGAGCTGAAGATAAGAAAATGCAAGGGCTATGGTGAGCGGGCGAGTCAGTGGAGCTGAGTCCATGAAAAGATCAGCCATGATCTTATTGAATGGCGGAGCAGGCTCGAGGGGCCAGATGGCCTACTCCTGCTGCTAGTTCTTATGTTCTTATGAAAATTGGACAAGATTTATACTGAGGGTGGGGAGGGGGGGAGTCTGTAATTGATAGAACCGGCATAGAAAAAGGGAATGTGAAAGGTGATGATAAAGGCTGAGAATGATGCTAAGAGCATCCATTAAGAGATCGGAATGTGTAAATGGCACAACAAAGGTGCAGAGTGTAGGAATGCGGCAGTTGGCACTAGTGGGGTGGGGTGGGATGGAGGGCAATGAGCCTTAAACAAGGCTTCCCCACAGAGATAACATGCTGCAGGCTGCCTCTGCAGGCTAAGAGTGGGAATTCTGCCCTCTAATGGAATAGAGTTCCTGCCCTTGAGAGTTCCCAGCCAATCTGATTCATTGGCAGCCCTTGCAATCCCAGAATGCAATAATGGGTGCTGCTGGGATGCAGGATGGACTTCAATCCCGAGACTTTTGGGCAGGGATGGATTGGGCTCCCTAGGGAGTGGGGATAAATGGGGTTAGAGAGCTGGTTTTGGAGGCCAGGCAGGGAGGCACAAAGTGGGGGGGGGGGGGGGGGGTCGGGATGACATCTTGAGGGGGTTTGCCATCAACCTGACTCCGAAAGGCAACATCATCACTGTCCAGCAGGGGGAGCCAAGTGCTTACTCTGTGACAAACCTGGATGTTTTAAACAATTCTGAGAATCTAATAAGCTTCCAACCATTTTGCAGTCCGGGGAACTGGAAATACAGCATTTCAATCTGACAGTTTCCCTGGAGAAATCAAAGATCTCCCAATAAGAAGGGCTGTGACTGTAAAGTTGGAATTTCAAAGATACAGAACAAGAATTTGAACTGGAGAATCAAGGACCCCACGCACATTCTCTCTTCCACCTTCTTCCGTTGGGAAAAAGATGCAAAAGTCTGAGGTCACGTACCAACCGACTGAAGAACAGCTCCTTCCCTGCTGCTGTCAGACTTTTGAATGGACAGCTACCTGGCATTAAGTTGATCTTTCTCTACACCCTAGCTATGACTGTAACACTACATGCTGCACTCTCTCCTTTCCTTCTCTATGAACAGTATGCTTTGTATAGCGTGCAAGAAACAATACTTATCACTGCATGGTAATACATGTGAGAATAATAAATCAAATCAAAGAAAGTACATTTAGATATATTTATGTCTGACAAAACCAGCCCATTTCTCTGCTTAGCAGAGCAGTGTGCTTAGGATTTGGTCTTGTACGAATGGCTGATGAGGTAGCAACAGGGGATAATGGAGCAATATTCAGCAGTAAATTTCCAAAAGTGCTCCGAGGACTGGAAAACCTCAAAACTTCAGCAAAACTGGAATTCCACTAATTTTGATTCTTTATTCTTTTATGAAGTGTGGGTGTCGCTGGCAAGGCCAACATAGACACTGAGGGACAGTTAGTGACAGGCAGCATGGTTTTGTACGGGGAAGGTCATGTCTCATGAACTTGATTGAGTTTTTCGAAGAGGTGACAAAGATAATTGATCAGGGAAGGGCTGTGGATGCAGTTTATATGGACTTTAGTAAGGCGCTTGACAAGGTCCCACATGACAGACTGGTACAAAAACTAAAATCACATGGGATTCGGGATGGGCTGGCTAGATGGATACAGAACTGGCTCGGTTGTAGAAGACAGAGAATAGCGGTGGAAGGGTGTTTTTCAGAATGGAGATCTGTAGCTAGTAGTGTTCCGCAGGGATCAGTGCTGGGACCTCTGTTGTTTATACAACATGTAAATGGTCTGGAGGAAAGTGTTGTTGGTCTAATTAGTATGTTTGTGGATGACACGAAGATTGGCGGAGTTGCTGATAGTGCCGGGGATTGTCAGAGGATACAACGGAATATCGGTAGATTGGCGACTTGGGCACAGAAATGGCAGATGGAGTTTAATCCAGACAAATGTGAGGTGGTGCATTTTGGAGGATCAAGTATAGGTGTGAATTATACTGTAAATGGCAGAACCATTAGGAACATTAACATACAGGGGGACCTGGGCATGCAGGTCCACAGTTCCCTAAAAGTGGCAACACAGGTGGCCAAGGTGATTAAGAAAGCATATGGCGACGACAATAATCTCTCCCTCAATGTCAACAAAACGAAAGAGATTGGCATCGACTTCAGGAAGTGGAGTGGAGAACATGCCCCTGTCTACATCATTGGGGATGAAGTAGAAATGGCCGAGAACTTCATGTTTTTAAGTGTTCAGATCATCAACAACCTGTCCTGGTCCCCCCATGCCGACACTATAGTTAAGAAAGCCCACCAATGCCTCTATTTTCTCGGAAGACTAAGGAAATTTGGCATGTCAGCTACAACTCTCACCAACTTTTACAGATGCACGATTGAAAGCATTCTTTCTGGTTGTATCACAGCTTGGTATGGCTCCTGCTCTGCCCAAGACCGCAAGAAACTACAAAAAGTCATGAATGTAGCCCAATTCATCACGCAAACCAGCCTCCCATCCATTGACTCTGTCGACACTTCCGCTGCCTTGGCAAAGCAGCCAGCATAATTAAGTACCCTACGCACTCCAGACATTCTCTCTTACACCTTCTTCCTTCGGGAAAAAGATACAAAAGTGTGAGGTCACACACCAATCAACTCAAGAACAGCTTCTTCCCTGCTGCTGTCAGACTTCTGAATGGACTTACCTTGCATTAAGTTGATCTTTCTCTACACCCTAGCTATGACTGTAACACTACATTCTGCACTCTCTCGTTTCCTTCTCAATGAACGATATGTTTTGTCTGTATAGTGCGCAAGAAACAATACTTTTCACTGTATGATAATACATGTGACAATAATAAATCAAATCCAATCAAATACTTGCATTCATCAGCCGGGGCATTGAGTACAGGAGTTGGGAATTCTTGTTGCAGCTATATAAAACCTTGTTTGGGCCGCATTTGGTGTATTCCGTGCAGTTCTGATCAACACAATACTAGAAGGATGTGGAAGCTTTGGAAAGAGTGCAAAGAAGGTTCACCAGGATGTTGCCTGGTCTTGAGGGTGTTGTCTATGAGGAGAGGTTAAATAAACTAGGATTGTTTTCATTGGAAAGACGGAGGCTGAGGGGAGACCTGATAGAGATCTACAAAATTATGAGAGTCGTAGACAAGGTGGATAGTCAGAGGCTTTTTCCAAGGGTGGAAGTGTCAATTACAAGGGTGCACAGGTTCAAGAAGAGAGGGGGGAAGTTCAAGGGAGATGTGTGGGGAACGTTTTTCAAGCAGAGAGTGGTGGGTGCCGAGGACATGCTGCCAGAGGAGGTAGTGAAAGCAGACACATTAGCAACATTTAAGAGGTATCTGGATGGGTACATGAATAGGGAGGGTTTAGAGGGATACGGATCAAGTAAGAGCAGAAGGATTTTTTTTTGTTCAGTTAGGGCATCCATGATCAGCTCAGGCTTGGAGGGTCGAAGGGCCTGTACCTGGGCTGTACTTTTCTTTGTACTTTGTTCTTTAGTTGCCCAATAAAGACAGGTTCACTGCGTAATAGGGGAGATGGTGGCATAGTGGTAACGTCACAGCACTAGTAATTCAGAGTCCCAGTCTGGAGTACAGGTTCAAGTCCTATGTGCAACAGCTAGGCAGCACGGTGGCATAGCGCCAGGGACCTTGGTTTGATTACCGACTTGGGTCACTATCTGTGCGGAGTCTGCAAGTTTTCCCCATGTCTGCGTGGGTTTCCTCCGGGTGTTCCGGTTTCCTCCCACAGTCTGAAAGACATGCTGGTTAGGTGCATTGGCCATGCTAAATTCTCCCTCAGTGTACCCGAACAGGCGCCAGAATGTGGCGACTAGGGGATTTTCACAGTAACTTCATTGCAGTGTTAATGTAAGCCGACTTGTGACACTAATAAATAAATACAATAATACTAAAGATCTCTTGACTCTACATGGTCAGTGTCCCTCTATTCCCTGCCTATTCATGTATCTGTCTAGATGCCTCTTAAACATTGTTATTGTATCTGCTTTTACCACATCCTCTGGCAGCGCATTCCAGGCACTTACCACCCTCTGTGTAAAAAACCTGCCTCTCACATCTCCTTTAAACTTTCCCCCTTTTACCTTGAAGGAGGTGATAAAGAGTTGAATTTTTCTACTTACTCCGCTGACCCCACCGGTCACATGCAACAAAATCTACAAGCAACCAGCAGAAAGCTATCCGGAGAGAATGAGATACTTAGCTCCAGGTTATATTGTATTCACTGGAGTTTAGAAGAGTGAGAGGGGATCTCATAGAAACCTATAGAATTCTAACAGGATTAGACAGGGTAGATTCAGAAAGAATGTTCCCAATGGTGGGGGAGTCCAGAACTAGGGGTCGTAGTTTGAAGATAAGGGGTAAACCTTTTAGAACTGAGGTGAGGAAAAATTTCTTCACCCAGAGGGCGGTGAACGTGTGGAATTCACTACCACAGAAAGTAGTTGGTGCCAAAACCTTGTCTGATTTCAAGTATAAATTAGATATAGCTCTTGGGGCTAAAGGGATCAAGGGATATGAGAGTGGGGGTGATGCGCTATCAATTAGGCAAAAGACTACTTGTGTAGACTTTTATTCATTACAGAACTAGGAGCATATCCTAACAGATAACCGACCCAAACTGAACAAGGGGGAGGAAACAGCCAACTTTATACCAGGTGACAAGGGGAGGAGCCGGCAGGGGATGTGTCCAGGCATGACAAACACAACAACGGTGGTCCAGACAGGACAAAGGCGCAACTGTAGTCCACCACAGGGGGATACTATTTTCAATTTCCCCTTCCACAGATGGGTCTTCCTGTAGGTCTGTACCCACTATCCTGGGCAGCGGTTATAACATTTGGCAGTCTTCTTTGACACCTTTATTCCAATCAGGCTGCCAAGTTGCAGATTGGCTATTGGGAGATGAGGTTTGTACCCTCTGGGCCTGGCTTACCACTCCTGTCAGGAACATGCCTGGCCTGGTCTACACGCAAGAAACCAGCCACCACAAAGATCAACATCAAGTAAACAAGATGTGTGGCAGATTTCTGCACCCTGCAGAACCTTTCCCTCAAGGGGGCTCAGCCCTGATGCAGCTCCTAGTACAGCAGGAAGGTGAAGGGGCAAAGGAAGGACATCGACCACCAGTGCTTCTAGCTGCCAGAGCTCTCAGAGACCACCTCGTCCGGGAACATGTTCCCCTAAATCAGGCATCCTGCCAACAGCCTCTCAACCCTTCCACCACGGTAGCACAGTGGTTAGCACTGCTGCTTCACAGCTCCAGGGTCCTGGGTTCGATTCCCGGCTCGGGTCACTATCTGTGTGGAGTTTGCACATTCTCCTCGTGTGTGCGTGGGTTTCCTCCGGGTGCTCCGGTTTCCTCCCACAGTCCAAAGATGTGCAGGTTAGGTTGATTGGCCAGGTTAAAAATTGCCCCTTAAAGTTCTGAGATGCGTAGGTTAGTGGGATTAGTGGGTAAAATATGCAGGGGTAGGGCCTGGGTGGGATTGTGGTTGGTGCAGACTCGATGGGCCAAATGGTCTCCTTCTGCATTGTAGGGTTTCTATGATTTCTACCAGTTGAAAGTGTATTGAAAGCCCTCAACGTGAAACAACGCAGGCCCAGTTTGTTCCAGCCCCACTGACCCCTCGGCCTCTGAGAGCGAACGATGCTTTGTTTCAGTGTATCCGCATCCAACCTTCAGAACAGTTAAAAAAACATTCTTCCACTTCTTTGTGCAGAAGTTGGTGGCACAGTGGTTAGCACTGCCGCCTCACAGCGCCAGGGACCTGGGTTCGATTCCTGGCTTGGGTCACTGTATGTGCAGAGTCTGTCCGCTTTGACAAACGGTCATCTGGACTCGAAACATCAGCTCTTTTCTCTCCTTACAGATGCTGCCAGACCTGCTGAGATTTTCCAGCATTTTCTCTTTGGGCGTGGAGTTTGTAGGTTCTCCCCGTGTCTGCGTGGGTTTCCTCCGGATGCTCCGGTTTCCTCTCACAGTCCGAAAGACATGCTGGTTAGGTGCATTGGCCATGCTAAATTCTCCCTCGGTGTACCCGAACAGGCGCCGGAGTGTGGTGACTAGGGGATTGTCACAGTAACTTCATTGCAGTGTTAATGTAAGCCTACTTGTGACAATAATAAATAAACTTTAATGACTGAAGATTTTAGATCTTCCTGAAATAAAACGAAGGAAAGACTTAAGGAAACAAGAACTCCAAGAGTTTTTCTCTATTTATTTATTCAGCTTCGGTTCACTAAAATGACTCTCGGCCACCACATGGTGGCGCCATGAGCTCTGTTATCGAATCCTTCAGTTTTCCTACACAAGTGGATTATTTCCGTTTTCCAGATTTGAAATTTGCCTTTAGAGATTTGAAAACTCAGATGTAAACCCAAAGATACGACCCCTATCTATGATCATTCAAGCTCTCCATGATTAACAATCCAAACACCTTGCAACTGTGTACATTCAATGCATGAGAGGAAAGTCTGAGTACGTTTAACAAGAGTAGAAAGATCAAAAAGGGATGACTTAGCATTTATATAGCACCTTTCACATCTTCAGACTGTCCCTAAGTGCTTTACAGTAAATGAAATAATTTTGGAAGGTCGGGGAGGGGGGCAGGGGGATCTCATTGAAACTTACAGAATACTGAAAGGCCTGGATAGATGTGGGGAAGATGTTTCCATGAGTGGGAGAGACTAGCATCCAAGGGCACAGCCTCAGAGTAAAGGGACAACCCTTTAGAACCGGGATGAGGAGGAATTTCTTCAGCCAGAGGGTGGTGAATCTGTGGAACTCATTGCCATAGAAGGCTGTGGAGGCCAGGTCACTGAGTGTATTTAAGACAAGAGATAGGTAGGTTCTTGATTGGTAAGGGGATCAAAGGTTACAGGGAAAAACCAGGAGAATGGGATTCAGAAACTTATCGGCCATGATCAAAGGTTACGGGGAAAAACCAGGAGAATGGGATTCAGAAACTTATCAGCCATGATTGAATGGCGGAGCAGACTTAGTGGGTCGAATGGCCTAATTCTGTTCCTATATCTAATGGAAGTGGTTGTAGTGTGAGGAGCGAATGTGAATGTGCGCACAGCAAGCTCCCACTCACAGCAATGAGATAAATGATTAGATCATCACTTCCAGTTAGTTTGATTGGGGGTAAATGTTGATCCCAGGACATGGGGGGAGCAATCCTCTGCTCCAATTCAAATGAAGTGCTTTTAAAAGATGCCGGTGTCAACAACCCCCTTTGTGGCATCCTTATGGGATATAAATGCCAGGTGCAGGAACATAGGAAGTCAGCCATTAAACTCCTCGAGCTTGTTCCACTGTTTAATTAGCTCATTGATGATCTGTATCATAATTTCATGATGTACATTAACTTGAAGAATTGGTTTCATATCCTTTATTATCCTTGCCAGACAACAATCTTTACATCTCAGTTTTGAGATTTTCAATTGACGCCACAACCTGCAAGTTTCCCTCCAAATCACTCACCATCCTGATTTGGAAATATATCACCTTTCCTTCATTGCCGCTGGGTCAAAACCCTGGAAATCCCATCCTAACAGCACTGTGGGTGTGCCGACATCACATGTGCTGCCAAGGTCCAAGAAGATGGCTCATCACCACCTTCTCAAGGGCAATTAGGGATGGGCAGTAAAATGTTGACCCAGCCAGTGATGCCCATATCCCATGAAATCAACCATGATTGAATGGTGGAGTGGACTCGATGGGCCGAATGGCCTTACTTCCGCTCCTATGTCTTATGGTCTTATGGTCTTATGACGGACTAATTAAAAAGATCACTCAGCTTCAGCAGCTTTCTGGGGGAGAGTTCCAGATTTCCTCTACCCTTTGTGTAAAGTAATGCTTCCTGGACATCAGTCCAGAACAGTGTGATAGGCAACCTAGGCTTGTGAGAGGGCCGCGTGAATGGCCCTCCTTCATTTCAATGGGCCCCAAGATTGAAATCAGGCTTTTTCACTAACCAGGATTCCATGAATAAGATAACGGTGGCACAGTGGTGAACACTGCTGCTTCACAGCACCAGGGACCCGGGTTCGATTCCCGGCCTTGGGTCACCGTCTGTGTGGAGTCTGCATGTTCTCCCCGTGTCTGTGTGGGTTTCCTCCGGGTGCTCCGGTTTCCTCCCACATTCTGAAAGACGTGCTGGTTAGATGCATTGACCCGAACAGGTGCCGGAATGTGGCGACGAGGGGAATTTTACAATCGCTTCATTGCAGTGTTTATGTAAGCCTTACTTGTGACTAATAAATAAGCTTTAAATACATTTAATACATGCAAAATGTTTCAAAGAACAAAGAACAAAGAACAATACAGCACAGGAACAGGCCCTTCGGCCCTCCAAGCCCGCGCCGCTCCCTGGTCCAGGATTGAATCCTGAATCCAGGATCCCCGCCCAATTTTCCAGCCTATCTACATACCAATATCCTATCCACCGAGCTGTCCCTCACAGCTACGATGCTTTGTTCATTACAACCTATTAACTCACCCCCACCCCCCCATTCCAGACCATGTGATCTCCAGGGAGAGGCGAAAACACAGAGTGAAAAACCCCAGGGCCAATATGGGGAAAAAAAATCTGGGAAATTCCTCTCCGACCCCCTGAGGCGATCGAAACGAGTCCAGGAGATCACAATGGCCCTGATCGGAAAATGCTTCCCAACCCTAGTCATTTCCACTTCCACGAACACCATATGAATTCCCTGCCCCCGAGACAGGTTCCCAACTATCCGCAGTCTCGCTCTGTACTGGCACCAGCAAGATGATCATAGAATGAAGCCTTGAAACGAGAAACCAGGAACAATTAGCCCGCGCCGCTCCCTGGTCCAAACTAGACCACTCTTTTGTATCCCTCCATTCCCACTCCGTTCATATAGCTGTCTAGATAAGTCTTAAACGTTCCCAGTGTGTCCGCCTCCACCACCTTGCCCGGCAACACATTCCAGGCCCCCACGACCCTCTGTGTGAAATATGTCCTTCTGATATCTGTGTTTCATAATGAGTTATGGAAAAGGCTTGACCATTTATATATTAATAGATCTATCAAGAATTTCAAATGGTAAAAACAAAAGAGATATTAACACTGTGGACACAGGGGGAGTGTATGTCCCTCACAGTCAATGTTGTGAGTAGTCAGTCTGCACACTTACCCTTGCTTTACACGCGTATCCCTTCACTCATCCCGGTAGGAAAATAACTACGTGGATGGGAATCAGTGGAATGTGGCAACACTGTGCGTGGGCAACTGTCAACAAAATGTCTTGTGGGCCGCACTCAAGACTCAGATGGGCTGCACCTGGCCCCCCTCATCTGGTTTGACCCCAATGATCGAGACCACCTAAATTTAAGTTTAGGGATACTCCCTTAGTTCTGTACTCCTCCCCAGCAAATGAAATAGCTCAATTCATTTGTTCCTTATCTTCTTCACTCAAGGGAACACAATCCATGTCCTGTCCTCTTCATGTAGCTTCTTTATCCTTGGTATCATTCTGGTAAATTATGTTCTGTACTTCACCAAGGTCAATATATTCTTCCTGAGATGTGGTGCCCAGAACTGAACTCAATACTTCGAATATGATCTAACCAGAGTTTCACTCAGCCGTAACAAAACTTTTATACTTTGTATTCTCATCCATTTGAGATTTAAAAAAACCAATGCTCCATTAACCTTTCAATTTATACCTTGTCCACTCGTACTATAGGATCCTTTACAAACATCACAGATTGGATTAAACAGGGGGCTGTAGTCCTCATACCACTTGACTAAAAAGGTAGAGGTTTGGGTTGGGGGGGTGGGGGGAGGGGGGGAGTTTGGGGGGTATGCTGCCCCACCTCCCATGGCCCCGACAATTGCTCTGTAGCCATTTAACTCCAGTTGGAGGCGGGTCCTCTGCCCCTCTCTCGGGATGGCCAGAAGTTCTGCAGTCCCGGCGGTGCCACTGGGAGCAGTGGCCACTGCTGGTCTCATGGGCAGTCCCACCGTGCCAACGGACCCTGGGCGAACAAGAAAGTCTGGGATGTCGCTGGGGCCAAGTTGGCAGGTGATGAGGGGGTTTGCGGGTGGGGTGGGAGGCTAAGGAGGCAGGATTTGAAAGGCAGGTGGGGGAGGGTAAAGGGAGGAAGGATGGCTTTGGGTGTGGGGTAGTTGGGGGGAGCCTCTAATGAGCTCATCGGAACCATAAAGGAAGCCCCCCACCCTTGCCTGACCCCAATTGCACAGCTGAATCTGCCAGGCTTTCTAACTGGTCTGGGCTTCCATCCTCCACAGGTATAATACCAACAGCAGCACGGGGCAGGGAGGCAGGAGGATGAGGGCTTTAAGTGGCCATTAATTGGCTACTTCAGGGCCTCAAGAGAGTCAAGAGAGGGCAGGCCTTCGAATGGGCCCCCTATTTCCCATTTCATATCTATTGGGGAAGAATGGGTGGGGGAAGGTGGACATGGCATCTGCTGGATTTTTTGTGCCCCTCAGGAAGGCAGTGGTGTAGTGGTATTGTCACTAGACTAGTAATCCAGAAACTCAGGGTAATGCCCTGGGGAACCCGGTTCGAATCCTACCATGGCAGATGGTGAAATTTGAATTCAACTAAAAAAAAACTGGAATTAAAAGTCTAGTGGTGACCATGAAGCCATTGTTGATCATTGTAAAAACCCATCTGGTTCACTAATGTCCTTCAGGGAAGGAAATCTGTTGCCCTTACTGGTCTGGCCTACATGTGACTCCAGGCCCACAGCAAAGTGGCTGACTCTTAAATGCCCTCTGAAAAGGGCAATAAATGCCCACATCCCATGAAAAAAAAGTATACATAGCTGCAATCTGAGCAAGTGCTCTATAGCAAGGATCAAACCTTGGATTTTGACCACTGTGCCAGCGTGCCGCCCACATGTGTGCATGAACCAAAGCGTGTGACTGCCACCGGAATTTTCCTGTCCCACCCGTCACAGGATTCGTAGTGGGCAGGGGATGGAACATACACAAGTCTGTTGACTTTGGGTGGGATTTTCCGGTTTTGGGGTGAGCGCGGCTGGAAAATCCTGCCCTTCCTGTCTGATAGGAATATCGAAGATTCATCTATTCAGCCCCTCAATCCTATCCCTCCATTCAATAAGACCCTGGCGGAACCACATCTTAATCCAATGTATCCACTCTGGCTCCATAACCCTTCATACCCTTGTCCAACAGGGAGTATATAATTCACCACATTTCTATCCCTTTTCAGTTCTGCAAAAGGGTCATATGGACTCGAAATGTTAACTGTGTTTCTCTCCCCACAGATGCTGCCAGACCTGCTGAGTTCATCCAACATTTTCTGTTTTTAGCCAAAGTATTCATCCTGTTCCGGTTTGAAAAGTTACCTGAGAACCAACCTCCTGGACACTTTGAAAAATACAATTGAGTCCCAGTTTCGACAGCATTATTGCAGGTTCCTCGGACTGGGGCAGGACTGGAGGATCTTGCTTCCTCAGTCTTGGGATTGGTGGGTGGGTGGAAAGGAGGATCTGCAGCTGTGCCACCTTCTGTGAAGATGCCTGTAACTTGCGTGCCGTGTAACGCTTGCACAAGGAGCAAGCATAACTCTAGAAATGATTCAAAAAGCTGATATCACAAAGCTACCACACGGATTGTTATAAAAACACAACTGGTTCCTTATTGCTCTATCACTGAGGGAAATCTGCTGTCCCACGTTCTGTTCCACACCCAGATGCTTGCCAACATGAATAGAATGTACGTCTATTATTCATGTGCATAAGGAAATTGATTTGTATCTGAGGGAGGCTGTTAGATTCATCTTGCTTCATCTACTAGTGGAATCCCAATGAACATAAGAATGCCCTGTATGATTGTACTCCAATCCCCTTTCAATAAAGGCCAACATGCCATTTGCTTCCCTAATTGTTAGCCGCACACAGCATCACACGCTTTGGTTCATGCACACGCGTGGGCGGCACGCTGGCACTGTGGTTAGCGCTGCTGCCTCACAGCACCAGGGACCCAGGTTCGATTCCTGGTTTGGGTCACTGGCTATGTGGAGTCTGCACATTCTCCCCCGTGTCTGCATGGGCTTCCTTCGGGTACTCCGGTTTCCTCCCAGAGCCCGAAAGACGTCCTGGTTAGGTGCATTGGCCATGCTGAATTTTCCCTCAGTGTACTTGAACAGGCGCCGGAGTGTGGCGACTAGGGGATTTTCACAGTAACTTATAGAGTCATAGAATCCCTACAGTGCAGAAGGAGGCCATTTGGCCCATCGAGCCTGCACCGACAACTATCCCACCCAGCCTTTATCCCCGTAACCTCACGTGTTTACCCTGTTAACCCCCCTAACCTACACATTTTAGGACACTAAGGGGCAATTTAGCATGGCTAATCCACCTAACCTGCACGTCTTTTGGACTGTGGGAGGAAATCGGAGCACCCAGAGCAAACACATGCAACTTCATTGCAGTGTTAAAGGAAGCCTACTTGTGACACTAACAAATAAATAAACGCACACAAAGATTGGAGACAGATAAAGATAATGCACTTTTATAGATGACAGTGAATTGATTCTCGGATTTACAATTTCCGTGTAGATGGCCTGTGGCTTCTTGAATGGATTTGATGATTTGAAATTGAACTGAAAGCCTTGTAAAGCAAATGGTTCCCAGCAGGTTGCATTTCTTGCAGTTAAGTGCCGAGGAGGTTGGTTCCTCAGGTAACTTTTGAAACCGGGACAGGTTAAGTACTTTGGCTAAAAACAGAAAATGCTGGATAAACTCAGCAGGTCTGGCAGTATCTGTGGAGAGGGAAACACATTTAACATTTCGAGTCCATATGACCCTTCTGCAGAACTGAAACGGGATAGTGATGAATTATATTCTTGGACAGGGGATTGGGGCAGAATAGAAAGTTTCTTTAAAGTTTATTTATTAGTGTCACTGCAATGGAGTTATTGTGAAAATACCCTAGTCGCCTCACTTTGGCGCCTGTTCAGGTACACTGAGGGAGAATTTCGCATGGCCAGTGCACGTAACCAGAACGTCTTTTGGAGTGTGGGAGGAAACCAGAGCACCCTGAGGAAACCCACGCAGACACGGGGAGAACGTGCAAACTCTGCACAGCCAATGACCCAAGCTGGGAGTCTAACTCAGGTCCCTGGTGCTGCGAGGCAGCAGTGCTAACCATTGTGCCACTGTGCCACCCCTGTTAAGGAGCAATTGATGAAGATGTCATGGGGGTTGTTAATGGTCCAATAAGGAACTGAAGAGTGTTAATAGTGGCAAAGCTAGGATGGCTGAATGTGTAAATAGGCGAACAGAGGTCAGTGCTCAACAGGAAGGGACAGTGGCCATGTGGCAAGGGGTGGATAATGTTGGCACAGGCCAGGGGAACTGTACACAGAAAACAGAAGGGGAGAGTCAAGATGGAGACAAAAGTCCACAGTTTAAAGTTGTTGAACTCAATGTTAAGTCCAGAAGGCTGTAATGTGCCTGATCGGAAGATGAGGTTTTGTTCTTTCAGTTTGTCTTGGGTTTCACTGGAGCATTACAGCAGGCCAAGGACAGACATGTGGGCATGAGAGTAAGATACTGAGTTGGAATGACAAATGACTGGAAGGTTGGGGGTCACACTTGCAGGTGGGATGAAGACGTTCCACAAAGTGGTCACCCAGTCTACGTTTAGTCTTCTCAATGTAGAGGAGATCAGAATGGGAGCAGTGAATACAGTAGACCAAATTGGAGCAGGTTCAAGTGAAATGCTGCGTCACCTGAAATGAGTCTTTGGGCCCTTGGACAGTGAGGAGGAAGGTAGGAGCCAAAGGGGCAGGTGTTAGACATGTTGCGATTGCAATGAGAAAATGTCATGGGAAGGGAATGAAGCGGTGAGGGCAATGGAGGACTGGATCAAGGTGTCGGGAAGGAGGGGTTTTTGTGGGCAGGTGGGTATTAGGTTTGGTGATGACATCATGCTGGAGTTGGTGAAAATGGCCGACTCCAAATCTCTCACCACAGGTGCTGCCAGACCTGCCGAGTTTATCCAGCATTTTCTGTTTTTCTCTCAGATTTCCAGCGTCTGCAGTATTTTACTTTCAATGAAGTACTTTGGCTGTTTGATGACTTCGTTTCAGAGTTTAGTCCCCAGACTGGGTGATGACTAATGGTTCTTAAAAGGAAAAGATAGTTCAAAATGTCTCTGCAGCTGATGTTCTGTCAGTGTTCTGCTGCAGTCTGCCCTGGCCCCCTCTATTTCTTGAGATAATAAAGAACATTTGTCAGAGGCTAATTTCAGTCACATGGTCAACAGCCTCATCCAGCCAGAATAACAAAGATAAAAGGACATTTAAATACAGTAGGAGATAGATGGTGGTCTTTCATGCTTAACTTGTGGTTATCTGGGCTTATCAACTTTCCTTTGTTGAATTGCAAACCTGGAGTCTCACAATTCATTGGCTCCGTATTTTGACGTGGAGATGCCGGCTTTGGACTGGGGGTGGGCACAGTAAGAAGTTTCACAATGTCAGGTTAAAGTCCAACAGGTTTATTTGGAATCACAAGCTTTTGGAGCACTGCTCCTTCACCAGATGAGTGAAGAACTCACGTAATGAAGGAACACAGCGCTCTGAAAGCTCATGATTCCAAATAAACCTGTTGGACTTTAACTTGGTGTTGTGAGACTTCTTTCTGCATTTTGAGTAAGCTTTGAACAGTGGCGGGTATGAATTCCACAGATAATGGGCACATTTTCCCATCTCACCCGCCACGGGAATCATAGTGAGCAGGGGTGGACCATTGACCTCGGGCGGAATTTCCACCCTTGGGGTGAGCGTGCCTGGAAAATCCCGCCCAATTTGGTTATTCAATGTGGAAGTTTCTGGAAGCTTGATACTCTGTGTTGAATATGCAAGGCTCACTTGATCCTTTGGCAGCCATCTTAATTATTCATTGGTGTCCATTTTAAATAAATAAAAGACAGTCCCAGAAGCTTCCATTCATGCTGAGTCCATGTGTACAGCTATGAAAATGACATGTTTTTACTGGACATGACATATGCTTTTCTATTCTTATGACCAAACCTCACACTTTCCCACATTACACTCCATCTACCACCTTGTTCCCCACTCACACAACCTGTCTATATCCCTTTGGAGTCTCCCTGTGTCCTCCCCACAGCTTGCATTCCCACCTAGCTTTGCATTGTCAGCAAACTTCAATACATTATTCTCTGTCTCTTCATCTAAGTCATTAATATTGATTGGAAGTAGCTGAGGCCCCATCTCTGATCCTTGTAGCATTCCACTAGTTACCGCCTGCCAACTTGAAAGGATCCCATTTATCCCTACTTTTTGCTTCCCGTCTGTTAACCATGCTAATGTATACACCCGAAATTTATGAGCCCTCATTTTGTGTATTAACCTTTGTGTGGCATCTTATCAAATATCTTTTGGAAATCCAAGTATACTACATCTACTGGTTCCCCTTTAACAACTCTGTGAGATTAGTCCTCTAAAAAGCTACTAAATTTTTCAATCGTGATTTTCCTTTTGTAAAACCATGTCGACTTCTTCTAATTGTACTATGCTATTTGAAGCGCATTGTTGAAACTTCCTTAATAATAGATTCCATCATTTTCCCAATGACTGGTGGCAGGTTAATTGGCCTGTGGTTATTTGTTTGAATTCTCCCTCTTTTCTTTAAACTTGGCTTGCATTTGCTAACTTCTGATCTGCTGGGATCATTCCAGAATCCAGGGAGTTTTGGAAAACCATAGCCAGCACATCCACTATTCCTGCTGTGGTTTCTTTTGAACACTATGATAGCGTAGGCCATCAGATTTTGGGGATTGGTTGAATTTTAGTCCTTTAAGATTCTTCAATACTTATTTCTGATGATATTAATTACCTTAATTTCCCCACTGTAATTACCCTCTATTTCTGGTATGTAACTTATATCTTATACTGTGAAGACAGGTAGAACAGGGGGAATTTTCCTGTCCTGCCCGCCATGGGAATCACAGCGGGCAGGGGGGCAGACAATGCAATGGTCCATTGACCTTGGGCGGGATTTTCCGGTTTTGGGGCACGTGCTGCTGGAAAATCCTGCCCAACATATTTATTCAATGTCTTTGCCATTTCCTCATTCCTCATAATAATTGCTACTTTAGCTACTCCCTTCCTTTTTACATATATGTGTGAAAGCTCTTACAATCTGTTTCATAATTTTGGCTGGCGTGCTATTTTTGTCCTTATTATCAACTTACTGGTAATACTTTGGTTTCCAAAACACTCTGACTCCTCAAATCAACTCCTTTTGAACATGATTTTCTTTTATTCTTAACCTTCTTGGTAAGTCAATGATGGATCTTTATCACTGAATTTTTCAATGGAAAGTATTTTAGTTGAACAGTTTGAATTGTTTCTTTCAATGTTTCTCACTGGTTTATTTACTGCAATACCTCTAAGTCTATTTTCCATCAACCGTAGCCAGCTCTCCCCATATACATTTGCATTTGGCTTTGTTTAAGTTTAAGATTATTCCTTGCGATTGGTGTATTTCAGATTTTTTTCAAATGAAATGTGGGATTCAATTGTATTATGATCACTATTTCCCAGTGGATCTTTTATTACAATGTTAGCAATTAACCTTGTCTCATTGCACAATATTAGATTTAAAATAGTCTTATCCTGAGTTGGTTCCACAACATATTTCTCTAGGAAACTTTTACAAAAGCGCTGCACAAATTCATCATCCAGATCACCTTTACCAATTTGACTGGTTCAGTTTATATGAGGATTAAAGTCCCCCGTGACTATTACATTACCTTTGTTATAAGCTCCAATAATTTCTGGTTAATGCTCTGTCCAATGGTACCACTACGATTAGAGAGCCCTCTAAACAACTCCCATCAACAATTTCTGAGGCTTGCTATTCCCAATTTCCACCCATCCTGATTCTACTTCCTGATTTTCTGAGCCAAGATCTTTCCTCACCAATGTCACAATGATTTTGTGAAAGGAAAATCGTTTTTAACCAATTCATTCGAGTTCTTTGAAGGAATTACATTAAAGTTTATTTATTCATCACAAGTAAGGCTTACATTAACACTGCAATGAAGTTACTGTGAAATTCCTCTAGTCGCCTCACTCCGGCACCTGTTCGTGTCAATGCACCTAACCAGCTCATCTTTCCTTGTTGGTCTTATTCAAGCTGTTATATTATTCTACACTTCCATCAAATCATCTCTCGATCACCTTTGCTCCAAGGAGAACAACCCCAGCTTCTCCAAACTTACTTTAAGGGGGAAACCACCCTGCTATGTCTGGATCCATTCTGGTAAATCTCCTCTGCACCCATTCAAGGACCCTCACATCTTTCCTAAAGTGTGATGACCAGAACTTCTGTTTTTATTCATTCGTGGGACATGGGCGTCACTGGCTGGCCAGCATTTATTTCCCATCCCTAGTTGCCCTTGGAGGGCAGTTGAGAGTCGACCACATTGCTGTGGCTCTGGAGTCACATGTAGGGCAGACCAAGTAAGGACGGCAGATTTCCTTCCCTCAAGGACATTAACAAACCAAATTTTTCTGACAATCGTCAATGGTTTCATGGCCATCAGTAGACTTTTAATTCCAGATTTTTATTGAATTCAAATTTCACCATCTACTTTGGTCGGATTTGAACCCTGGTCCCCAGAACATTACCCTGGGGCATAGAATTCAAGTCTACATTGCCTCTCCCTAACTGCAAAATCACATTTTAAAAGCTAAGTGACAAGTGGTAGGTGGGGCACAGTGGCACAGTGGTTAGCACTGCTGCCTCACAGCGCCAGGGTCCCAGGTTCAATTCTGGCCTCGGGTCACTGTCTGTGTGGAATTTGCACGTTCTCCCCATGCCTGCGTGGGTTTCCTCCGGGTGCTCCGGTTTCCTCCCACAGTCCAAAGATGTGTGGGTTAGGTGAATTGGCCATGCTAAATTGACCCTTAGTGTCAGGAGGACTAGCAGGGCAAATGCGTGGTGTTATGGGAATAGGGCCTGGGTGGGATTGTGGTCGGTACAGACTCAATGGGACAAATGGCCTTCTTCTGTACTGTAGGGATTTTATGAAGTGGACTGAGACAGGTCTTTTTTTCACTGATGATAATAAAACAGTGAACATTTTGCCATCGAAAAAGATAGTCAACATTGGTTCAGAAAATGAATGAGTGCCTTTTGGCAAGAGGGATTTGTTGAGAAGACTGTTATGTGCTCTGTCTTCACAAAAGAGCACAAATCAGATGCCAGAAATGTTGGAGAATGCAAGATTTGGTGAGAGGGAAGAACTGAGGGAGATCAATATTGGTAGAGAAATGGTGCAGGGAAAGTTGATGGGATTGAAGGCGGATAAATCCCCAGGGCCTGATAATCTACATCCCAGAGTACTTAAGGAAATGGCCCTAGAAATAGTGGATGCATTGGTGGTCATCTTCCAGGATTCTATAGGCTCTGGAACAGACCCTGCAGATTGGAGGGTAGCGAATGTCACTCCAATATTCAAAAAGGGAGGTAGAGAGAAAATAGGGAATTATAGACCAGTAAACTTAACATGGGGGAAATTCTCGAATCCATTATCAAGGACTTAATAGCAGAGGGTTTAGAAAGCAGTGGCAGGATTAGACAGAATCAGCATGGATTTATGAAGGGGAAAATCATGCTTGACAAATCTGTTGGAATTCTTTGAAGATGTAACTAGTAGAGTTGACAAGGGGGAACCAGTAGATGTGGTATATTTGGACTTTCAGAAAGCATTTGACAAAGTCCCGTGCAAGAGATTATCGTGCAAGATTAAAGCGCATGGGATTGGAGGAAGTGTATTGAGATGGATAGAAAACTGGTTGGCAGACAGGAAACAAAGAGTAGGAAATAATGGGTATTTTTCAAATTGGCAGGCAGTAACTAGTGGGGTGCCACAGGGATCGGTGCTGGGACCTCAGCTATTCACAATATATATTAATGATTTGGATGAGGGAACAAAATGTAACATCTCAAAGTTTGCAGATGATACCAAGTTGGGTGGGAGGGTGAACTGTGAAGAGGATGCAGAGATCCTTCAGAATGATCTGGACAGGTTTGGTGAGTGGGCTAATCAATGGCAGATGCAGTATAATTTGGATAAGTGTGAGGTAATTCACTTTTTAAGCAAAAACAAGATGGCAGATTACTACCTGAATGGCTGTAAATTCAGAGAGGGAAGTGTTCAGCGAGACCTGGGTGTCCTTGTGCACCAGTCACTGAAGGTAAGCATGCAGGTGCAGCAGGCAGTAACAAAGGCAAATGGCATGTTGGCCTTCATTGCGAGAGGTTTCGAGTACAGGAGCAGGGATGTGTTGTTGCAATTATACAGGGCCTTGGTGAGGCCACACCTAGAGTATTGTGCACAGTTTCTGTCTCCTTTTCTGAGGAAGGATGTTCTCGCTCTCGAGGGAGTGCAGCGAAGGTTTACCAGGCTGATTCCGGGAATGGCGAGACTGATGTATGAGGAGAGATTGACTAGGTTAGGATTGGTTTCGCTGGAGTTCAGACGAATGAAGGGGGATCTCACAGAGACTTATAAAATTCAACAGGACTAGACAGGGTAGACACAGGGAGGTTGTTCCCGATGGTGGGAGAGTCCAGAATCAGGGGTCACAGTCTGAGATTCAGGGTAGACCATTTAGGACGGAGATGAGGAGACATTTCTTCACCCAAAGAGTGGTGAGCCTGTGGAATTCATTACCACAGGTAGTAGTTGATGCCAAAACATTGAATGCATTCAAGAGGCAGCTGGATATAGCACTTGGGGTGAATGGGATCAAAGGTTATGGGGAGAAAGCAGGAAGAGGCTATTGAGTTGGACAATCAGCCATGATCATAATGAATGGCGGAACAGCCTTGAAGGGCCGAATGGCCTCCTCCTGCTCCTATCTTCTATGTTTCTATGTAAAAGGACAGATTAGCAGCCTCTCCCTGAGTTTAAAAAATCTTACCTGCTTACCCAATGTTAGAGTAATCTGCACTCAATACCTGCACAGGCTCAGTGGCTGAAGGATTGATGGGAAATCACTTTAACAGCCACAAATAGAATAATTGGAATCACTGAAGATCACTCGAAATCTAAAGCTGCAAGGTGCATCCCTCTGTAATTTCCTCTCTGCTGAGCTGAAACCTCGTTGTACAATCAAGTTACCTGTACCCCGTGTCAGAGTGTCTGCTGTTGTGGGGAGTGAAAACATTTCCATCTTCCTCTTGCTAGTTCTCGGTTCTTCCTCTTCCTGTTCAGACAGAGGCTCAAACTGCTCAGTATTATTTGCCCCTTTTTTTGCAAAATTCCAATTCCGCTGGTGTTGATTAAATCTGATTAGATTCATACTCATGGCGCTGATGTCATGATAAGTATATACTTATCATAATACCTATGATAAGCGTAGTTCAGGATAAGTGGAAATATTCATGGCATTTTGAGTCGATTCCTCGGAGAATCATAGAATCGCAACAGCGCAGAAGGAGGCCTTTCAGCCCATTGAGTCTGCACTGACAACAATCCCACCCAGGCCCTATCCCCGTAACCCCATTTATTTACCTTGATAATCCCCTTGAACTAAGTGGCAATTTAGCATGGCCAATCCATCTAACCTGCACATCTTTGGACTGTGGGAGGGAACCAGAGCACCCGGAGGAAACCCACGCAGACTCGGGGAGAATGTGCAAACCTCACACAGACACCCAAAGCCGGAATTGAACCCGGATCCCAGGTGCTGTGAGGCAGCAGTGCTAACCACTGTGCCACTGTGCCACTGCGCAGCCATGCCACCCCCCACTCTTTATTTTTGGCTACATTGGTGTTGTCACTGTACAAAATTCGCCCCCCCACTTCATTCTTCTGAACTCCAGTGAATATAATCCCACCCTACTCAACCTCTCCTCATACGTCAGTCCCTCCATCCCAGGCATTAGCTTGGTAAACCTTCGCTGCAACCCATCTCTAGCAAGAACATCCTTCCTCAGATAAAGAGACCAAAACTGCACATAGTATTCCAGGTGTTGTCTCACCAAAGCCATGTATAACTGCAGTAAGACATCCCTGCACCTGTACTCGAATCCTCTCGCTCACCATTTGCCTTTGTCAATGTCTGCTGCACCTTCATGCATACTTTCAGTGACTGTTGTACGAGGACACCAAGGTCTCATTGCAAATTGCCCTCTCTCAATTTATTGCCATTCATATATTAATCTGCCTGACTGTTTTTGCAACCAAAATGGCTAACCTCACATTTATCCAGATTATGCCATGCATTTGCCCACTCACTCAGCCTGCCCAAATCACGCTGAAGCATCTCTGCATCCTCCTCACAGCTCACCCTCCCACCCAACTTTGTGTCATCTGCAAATTTGGAGATATTACATTTAGTTCCCTCATCTAAATCATTAATATATGCTGTGAATCACTGGGGTACGAGCACTGATTCCTGTGGTACCTCCCTCGTCACTGCCTGCCATTTGGAAAAAGACCCCTTTAATATGTACTCTTTGCTTGCATACTAACTTTTATGTGGGACTTTGTCAAAAGCTGTCTGAAAGTTCACATAAACCACATCAACTCTGCTACAAAAGAACAAGAACAAAGAACAATACAGCACAGGAACAGGCCCTTCGGCCCTCCAAGCCCGTGCCGCTCCCTGGTCCAAACTAGACCATTCTTTTGTATCCCTCCATTCCCACTCCGTTCATATGGCTGTCTAGATAAGTCTTAAACGTTCCCAGTGTGTCCGCCTCCACCACCTTGCCTGGCAGCGCATTCCAGGCCCCCACCACCCTCTGTGTCAAATATGTCCTTCTGATATCTGTGTTAAACCTCCCCCCCTTCACCTTGAACCTATGACCCCTCGTGAACGTCACCACCGACCTGGGGAAAAGCTTCCCACTGTTCACCCTATCTATGCCTTTCATAATTTTATACACCTCTATTAAGTCTCCCCTCATCCTCCGTCTTTCCAGGGAGAACAACCCCAGTTTACCCAACCTCTCCTCATAACTAAGCCCCTCCATACCAGGCAACATCCTGGTAAACCTCCTCTGTACTCTCTCCAAAGCCTCCACGTCCTTCTGGTAGTGTGGCGACCAGAACTGGACGCAGTATTCCAAATGCGGCCGAACCAACGTTCTATACATCTGCAACATCAGACCCCAACTTTTATACTCTATGCCCCGTCCTATAAAGGCAAGCATGCCATATGCCTTCTTCACCACCTTCTCCACCTGTGACGTCACCTTCAAGGATCTGTGGACTTGCACACCCAGGTCCCTCTGCATATCTACACCCTTTATGGTTCTGCCATTTATCGTATAGCTCCTCCCTACATTATTTCTACCAAAATGCATCACTTCGCATTTATCAGGATTGAACTCCATCTGCCATTTCTTTGCCCAAATTTCCAGCCTATCTATATCCTTCTGTAGCTTCTGACAATGCTCCTCACTATCTGCAAGTCCTGCCAATTTTGTGTCGTCCGCAAACTTACTGATCACCCCAGTTACACCTTCTTCCAGATCGTTTATATAAATCACAAACAGCAGTGGTCCCAATACAGAGCCCTGCGGAACACCACTAGTCACAGGCCTCCAGCCGGAAAAAGACCCTTCCACTACCACCCTCTGTCTTCTGTGACCAAGCCAGTTCTCCAACCATCTAGCCACCTCCCCCTTTATCCCTAGTTACATCCTCAAAGAATTCCAGTGGATCTGTCAAGCAATATTTCCCTTTCTTAAATCCATGCTGATTCTGTCTGATCCTGCCACTGTTTTTCAAGTGCTCTGCTATTAAATCTTTTATGATTGACTCTAGCACTTTCCCCACTACTGACATCAGACTGACTGGCCTATAGTACCATGTTTTCCTATTTAAATATTGGGGTTACATTAGCTACCCTCCAATCAGCAGGAATTGCTCCTGAGTTTATAGAATCTTGGAAGATGACCACCAATGCATCCACTATTTCTAGGGCCACTTCCTTAAGTACTTTGGGGTATAGATTATCAGGCCCTGGGGATTTATCAGCCTTCAATCCCATCAATTTCCCAACACCATTTTCCCACCAATACTGATGTCCTTAAGTTCCTCCCTCTCACTGAAGCCCATGTTCGCCAACATTTCTGGTATGATATTTGGGTCCTCCTTTGTGAAGACAGAACCACAGAATGTATTTAGTTAGTCAGTCCATTTCTTTGTTTCCCATTATAAAATTCCCTGTTTCTGTCTTTGAGATACCTGCATTTGTCTTCACCAATCTTTTTCTCTTCACATTGTTATAATCCAGGTTGGAACCTCTGTGGTATTCTACTGGACTTTAACCTGGTGTTGTGAGACTTCTTACTGTATTCTATGAAGTCAGACTAGACCATAAGTTTTGCAGTTTGAATTTGGCTAAGGTGAGCCTGAAATGTTTCAGTCCAGGTATAATTTAAATGACCCACTCGGGAGCTTTTATCAAACAATGTTTATTTAGGAATACAGTTAACACGTAGAAAGTAAAATAGCAATCGTCTTTATCAATTATAAACAGGGGGAAAAAAACAACTATGATATGGTATAACCTTTAACAACTAAATGCAATATTCCAACCAAACAAACCTCCTTATAAACCTGCCACAGGTTTAACACAGAAAACAAGGATGATGCTGTTGGATTCCGCAGCTTTATTAACACGCATACAGACAAGCTTGGAGTCAGAACTGCTTCTTAAAACACCAGGGAGGGAGAGAGAGAGAGACAGAACACTCATCCAACCTGAAGTAAAACCTCTTCTAAATAGAACAGCAGCCAAAAGCCCAAAACTGAAAGTCAGAACTCTTGTCACCTGACCTGTCAATCATTCTTTCCCCCAGCAATTCAAAAGGTCAGAAACTCCCCGAAAGTCCATTAGGCCCAGAATAAAAATAAACCGAGTCCATTTAAACCATTTAAGCAGCAATGAAAGGATGTTTAAGCAGACAGCTCGGTGCCTGCTTAAAACTGCAGAGAACATGATTAAAAAAGTACATTTCTTAAAGGTATACAATATACCGATAGAAGCTTTCACAGTCAGTTTTTTATATTCCCCTGCAAGCTTATTCTCATACTCCATTTTGCCCATCTTAATCAATCCCTTTGTCCTCTTTTGCTGAGTCCTAGACTGCTCCCAATCCTCAGGTTTGCTGTCTTTTCTGGTCACTTAGCATGCCTCTTTCTTGGATCTAATACTAAGAATATAAGAACTAGGAGCAGGAGTAGGCCATCTGGCCCCTCGAGCCTGCTCCGCCATTCAATAAGATCATGGCTGATCTTTTTCTGGACTCAGCTCCACTTACCTGCCCGCTCACCATAATCCTTAATTCCTTTACTGTTCAAAAATGTATCTACCTTTGCCTTAAAAACATTCAACTAGGCAGCCTCAACTGATTCAGTGGGCAGGGAATTTCACAGATTCACAACTCTTCGTGTGAAGAAATTCCTCCTCAACTCAGTCCTAAATCTGCTGCTGCTTATTTTGAGGCTATGCCCCCTAGTTCTGGTTTCAGCCGCCTTGGAAAAAAACCTCCTTGCTTCTACCTTATCTATTCCCTTCATAATTTTGTATATTTTTATAAGATCCCCCCCTCATTCTTCTAAATTCCACCTCTATTTTCCCTTGTAAGTCATGGATTAGCTACCTTTCTTGTTTTATTTTTGTGTCAAACTGGAATGAATAATTGTTGCAGTAACCCGTGTTTTTGGAATGTTTGTCATTGCCATCCCTTTAAGCAACATTTTCCAATCCATTATAGACAATTTGCACCTCATACCATTGTAGTTTCCTCTCTTTATATTCAAGACCCTTGTTTCAGAATCAACTCCATTTGATGAAGAATTCTATCGTATTATGGTCTCTCATCCCAAGGGTCTCGTACAACCAGATTGCCAATTATTCCTTTCTCATTGCACAATAGCCAGTCGAGGAAGGCCTGTTTTTGAGTTGGTTCCTCAATGTATTGATCTAGAAAACCTTCCCGTACACACTTCAGGAATGACAGATTATGATTTCATGGTTACAGCATGTCGAGACTGGCTTTCTATTTCAGACTTTTTAATATTAAATAATTTTTTAGATGTGGTGGGTTTTGAGCCCCTGTCCTCATACCTGTCCCCATACCATTAGTCAGGCCACTTTTGGAGTCCAATGATATTACCACTAAACCACCATCTCTCTGCATGAGGCACATGAGGACGGCACAGTGGCACAGTGGTTGGCACTGCTGCCTCACAGCGCCAGGGACGCATTTTGAATTCCAGCCTCGGGTGACTGTCTGTGTGGAGTTTACACATTCTCCACATGTCTGTGTGGGTTTCCTCCGGGTGCTCCGGTTTCCTCCCACAGTCCAAAAATGTGTGGGTTAAGTTGATTGGCCATGCTAAATTGCCCCTTAGTGTCCCCAGATCTGTAGGTTAGGGGCATTAGCAAGGTAAATACCTGGGGTCACGGGGGGTAGGGCCTGGGTGGGATTGTTGTCAGTGCAGACTTGATGGGCCGAATGGCCTCCTTCTGCACTGTTGGGGTTCTATGATTGTATGAAATAAAAATAAAACTTGCCACACCATCTGATATGAGCCTAGGTACCAGATAGGACTAAGGTACATCAAGCCTAGCTGTATCATAATTGCAACAATGGATTGTAATGTTGAAGAAGTGGCTTATCCTCACCTTCTCGAGGACAATTAGGAAAGGGCAATTAATGCTGGCCTTGCCAATGATGACTGCATCCCATGAATGAATAAATCAAACAAAAATACGGAGCGTGTACAAACATTGTTAGATGACATATATTAAGAGCTTTTGAATATGAGGTGTGTATATTCATTGTTACCCAACACTTTTGAAAGCCTCTATATACAGGGAGGCTATGGACATTGTCACCCAATATATAATGGAAGCAGATAGACATAGGGAGCAAGTACATTGTTGAGTCATGTATACTGCAATCCTCAAGAGAGGAAGATATCAAGGTGCACTGATCAGTGTGGAGCTGACAAAATAGAAAAAAAAACTCTACGTCACAGACTTGTATGTACTTTGCCAGCCAATATACAGCTCAGTTGGCTGGACAGTTGGTTTGTGATGCAGAGTGGCTCCAACAGCATGGGCTCAATTCCCGTACCAGTTGAAGTTCTCAACCTTGCCCCTCGCCTGAGGTGTGGTGATCCTCAGGTTAAATCACCAGCAGTCAGCTCTCCCCCTCAAAGAGGAGAGCAGCCTATAGTCATCTGGGACCATGGCGACTTTACCTTTAGACATTGTAAACCAATACACACTGAGAGAGATAGCAAGTAGCAAGCAGGATGGTACATTGTCAACCAGCATATGTTAAAAGCCTCTGTATATCGGGAGCCGATATTGGAAAAATAGGGTCGACGATCCAATTAGCAACATTACCAGTTGGAAAATCTACGCTGCTGTATGCTTATGTATACTGGAAGCCTGTGTATACTGGAAGCCTGTGTATGCTGCATGCCTGTGTATATTGGTTGCCTGTATATATTGAGTGCCTATGCACACTGAATGCTTGTGTATACTGGGTGCCTGTGTATACGCGTCCAGGTGTACACTAGGTACCTGTGTGTGTGCATGCCTGTGTACACTGGGAGCTTGTGAATACTGGGTGCCTGTGTACATGCGTGCATGTGCACACTGGGTACCTTTGTATGTACATACCTGTGTACTTGGAGACTGTGTATACTGGGTGCTTGTGTAAATGGGTGTCTGTATATACTGGGTGTTTGTACATATGTGTGCCTGTATATACTGGAAGCCTGCATATACTGAGTGCCTGTGTACACTGGGTGCCTGTGCGTGCTGCATGTCTGTATACTGAGTGCCTGTGTATACTGAGTGCCTGTGTATACTGAGTGCTTGTGTATACTGAGTGCTTATGTATACTGCATGTCTGTGTATACTATGTATCTGTGTATGTTGCATGTCTGTGTATGCTGCATGTCTGTGTATACTGCATGTCTGTGTGTGCTGCATGTCTGTATATGCTGCATGTCTGTGTATATTGCGTGTCTGTGTATACCGTGTGCCTGTGTATACTGTGTGACTGTATACTGGGTGTCCATGAATATTACTGCTCATGTATGCTTTTCTAATACAAGAATGACGTTTTGACAATGGCTGTGAGGAATGTTATTATAAAAACAAGTCGTGTCTTTGGCACATTTGCACAGCCCTTGAATAGTACAAAATAAAGTGGAAATGATGGAATAAGTGACTTGCAATGTTACTTCACACGATATTTTACTGGTATTTTGATAAGGGAAAACATCCTGGGGGAAATTGAAGAAATACTTTCAGAGGGAAAGATATGCACCATCAGAGGGGTAGCAGGGGAGGGGGACTAATTGGATAGCTTTTTTCAAATGGCCAGCAGAGACTAGATGGATCAAATGGCCTCCTATGAATTGATGATGCTCCCCCTTTGCTGAAAGAAGTGGACCTTTAATGATCGTGGTCCACCCTCCCCCATTAAAACCAGTCACGAGGGGACATGGGTTCAAGGTGAGGGGCAGGAGGTTCAGGGGGGATGTGAGGAAGAAATCTTTGACCCAGAGGGTGGTGATGGTCTGGAATGTGCTGCCTGGGAGGGTGGTGGAGGCGGGATGCCTCACATCCTTTAATGTTATGATGAGCACTTGGCACGCCATAACATTCAGGGCTATAGGCCAAGTGCTGGCAGATGGGAGTTCAGGTGTTTATCGTGTGCCGGTGCAGATTCGATGGGCCGAAGGGCCTCTTCTGCAATGTATGATTCTATGATTCCAAGAATGGCAAATTCTCAGATTAACGCCTCTAAACAGGTTGGCTGCCGACACAGGGATTTATTGTTCCCATATCTGCTCTAATTCACGATCGGCATTGTGGAAGTGAAGTGAATATTTGCAAAACATTTTAATACAAAATGACAATTGTCCATCATTTGCAATGTCATTCGCATTGACTGACAAATGATAAATAAAGTCAGGAAGGATTATATTGGCTGGAATTTTACTGCCACGCCCGCGCTGGAATCGGGGTGGTTGCGGCTTGCTGAACAGAATTCTCCAATAGCCTCGGGAGGGGTCTTACGAGCCTCGGGCGAGCGAAATAGTAAAGTTCTGGCAATTACCTTTCCCTTCCCACCAAACATATTTTGGCTTTACATGGATCACCATAAATTGCTTTTTTATATAGTTCAGAATTTTGCAGTTTGTTGAATTAGAGGAATATAAATCAGGAGCCGATGTCGGAGACCGTGTGCAACGCAAACATTTCTGGCCAATAGACAAATTAAGTTGAGGTTGGTCCATTGCTGAGAGGGGGTTAATATTTCTCAAAGTGAACACCCTTGGTTGTCGTGATTTTCATTACAGCTCCGTTCAAGCTGTCATCTTCAAGCAGCTCTACAAAACTCTCGGCTATGACTGATGGTCTGCAGTAAAGAACATAGAGTTCAGTGGTGTGAGGAACGACTTTTGAAATAAAAACCATTCAGTTAGAGGAGTGTCACTGCAACAGAAGCAAAATACTGCGGATACCAGAGATCGGAAGTGAAAAACAAATAGAAGATCTGGCGGCATCTGTGGAGGGAGAAACCAAGTCAACGTTTCAACTCCACATGACCTCTTCTTCAGAGGTCTAAACATTAACTCTGTTTCTCTCTCCATGGATGCCGGCAGACCTGCTGAGTTTTCCCAACATATCAATATAATAATATTTATAATATGGGGCGGCACGGTGGCACAGTGGTTAGCACTGCCGCCTCACAGTGCCAGGGACTCGGGTTCGATTCCCGGCTTGGGTCACTGTCTGTGTGGAGTCTGCACGTTCTCCCCGTGTCTGCATGGGTTTCCTCCGGGTGCTCCGGTTTCCTCCCACAGCCTGAAAGACGTGCTGGTTAAGTGCATTGGCCGTGCTAAATTCTCCCTCAGTGTACCCGAACAGATGCCAGAGTGTGGCGACTTAGGGATTTTCACAGTAACTTCATTGCAGTGTGAATGTAAGCCTACTTGTGACACTTAATAAATAAACTTTAAAACTTTTAGATGATGATTTAATGGTCATCTGACTGGGTTAGTGCTCCAGAGGCCTGCGGGCTAAATCAGTGGGGCCACGAGTTTAAATCCTAGCATGGCAGCTATCTGAATTTTAAATTCAATTAATAAAAGCTGGCATGAAAAGCTAACCAGAAAATTATCACTGATCATTGCTAAATATCACTCTGGCTCCCTTTCGAGAAAGAAGCCCAACATTCGAGTTTTTCGAGGAGGTTACCAGGAAAGTGGATGAAGGGAAGGCGGTGGATGTTGTCTACCTGGATTTCAGCAAGGCCTTTGACAAGGTCCCTCATGGGAGGTTAGTTAGGAAGGTTCAGTCGCTAGGTATACATGGGGAGGTAGTAAATTGGATAAGACACTGGCTCAATGGAAGAAGCCAGAGAGTGGTTGTGGAGGATTGCTTCTCTGAGTGGAGGCCTGTGACTAGTGGTGTGCCGCAGGGATCGGTGTTGGGTCCATTGTTGTTTGTCATCTATATCAATGATCTGGATGATAATGTGGTAAATTGGATCAGCAAGTTTGCTGATGATACAAAGATTGGAGGTGTAGTGGACAGTGAGGAAGGTTTTCAAAACTTGCAGAGGGATTTGGACCAACTAGAAAAATGGGCTGAAAAATGGCAAATGGAATTTAACGCAGACAAGTGTGAGACATTGCACTTTGGAAGGACAAACCAAAGTAGAACGTACTCGGTAAATGGTAGGACTCTGAAGAGTGCAGTTGAACAGAGGGATCTGGGAATACAGGTACAGAATTCCCTAAAAGTGACGTCACAGGTGGATAGGGTCGTAAAGAGTGCCTTTGGTACATTGGCCTTTATAAATCGGAGTATCGAGTATAAAAGTTGGAGTGTTATGGTAAGGTTATATAAGGCATTGGTGAGGCCGAATTTGGAGTATTGTGTACAGTTTTGGTCACCTAGTTACAGGAAGGATGTAAATAAGATTGAAAGAGTGCAGAGAAGGTTCACAAGGATGTTACCGGGACTTGAGAAGCTGAGTTACGGAGAGAGATTGAATAGGTTGGGACTTTATTCCCTGGAGCGTAGAAGATTGAGGGGAGATTTGATAGAGGTGTATAAGATTTTGATGGGTATAGATAGAGTGAATGTAAGCAGGCTTTTTCCGCTGAGGCGAGGGGAGAAAAAAACCAGAGGGCATGGGTTAAGGGTGAAAGGAGAAAAGTTTAAAGGGAATATTAGGGGGGGCTTCTTCACGCAGAGAGTGGTGGGAGTGTGGAATGAGCTGCCGGATAAAGTGGTAAATGCGGGGTCACTTTTAACATTTAAGAAAAACTTGGACGGGTTCATGGATGAGAGGGGTGTGGAGGGATATGGTCCAAGTGCAGGTCAGTGGGACTAGGCATAAAATGGTTCGGCACAGACAAGAAGGGCCAAAAGGCCTGTTTCTGAGCTGTAATTTTCTATGGTTCTATGGTTCTATGGTTCTATTCTTATCTGGCCTACACGTGACTGCAGAACCAAGGTAATTTGGTCGACTATGAATTGGTCTAATTTAGTTTGGGAGTAAGGAAGACATGTTGAACTGTATATGATGCTAGTGAAGCTGCATGTGGACTATTTGTGTCCAGCTTTGGATATTGAATTTGATGATCAGCCATGATCAAAGTGATTGGCGCAGCAGGCTTGAAGGGCTGAATGGCCTACTCCTGCTTCTAGTTTCTATATTTCTATGTTTCTTTGTCTCTACTCTTTCCATAGCTGTCCTCTTGCCCTTTTTCTATTCATTCTTGGGAAGTGGGTGTCACTGGCTGGGCCAGTATTTATTGCCCATCCTAATTACCCTTGAGAAGGTGGTGGTGAGCTGCCTTCTCGAAGAGCTTCAGTCCCATGTGGTGTAGGTAAACCCACAGTGCTGTTCGGGAGGGAGTTCCAGGATTTTGATCCCTATTGTATTGATAAAACATCTTTGGGTTCACCTTGATTTTGCTTGCCAATATTCTTTCACGCCCTCTCCTTTCGTTTTCCAAATTTTCTTTGTGAATTCACCCCCTCCTCTTTCTATACTCCTCTTAGTTTTCTGTAGAATGGAGTTCTCAGTGTGTGAAATAAGCTTTTGTTTCCTGCCTTATCTTAACCCTGTGAGCTCTGAGACACCTGGGGCGGGCAGGTGGGGTGGGGTGGGGCAGGGGGAGGGGGGGCTCTAGATTTGCCTTTTTCTTTCTGGGGACATGTTTATTCTGAACTCCTTGAATCTTCCCTTTGATTGCCTCCCACTGCTCTGACACTGATTTACCTTCAAGTAACTGTTTCCACTCCACTTTTGCTAAATCACTCCTCAGATTAGTAACATTGATCTTATCCCAATTTAGAACTTTAGCTCTTGTTTTGTCCTTTCCCTTTTCCATGATTATGTTTAAACAAAACAAGTTCTGTTCATGTTTTCCTTCCTTATAATTGCACAGTTTTACACTCGGATATCTTTCTAAGGCAAACTGTCACCACAGTTCCTCTGGGTGAAGTGCTGACCTGGTGAAGATTTTCATCTTCGCTTCAACTCACTTTGTCCTGAACAGTAAGAAGTCTCACAACACCAGGTTAATGTCCAACAGGTCTATTTGGTAACACGAGCTTTCGGAGTGCTGCCCCTTCATCAGGTGAATGCCTTGTGGCACTCACCTGATGAAGGAGCAGCGCTCCAAAAGCTCGTGCTACCAAATAAACATAAGAACATAAGAACTAGGAGCAGGAGTAGGCCATCTGGCCCCTCGAGCCTGCTCCGCCATTCAATAAGATCATGGCTGATCTTTTTGTGGACTCAGCTCCACTTACCCGCCCGCTCACCATAACCCTTAATTCCTTTACTGTTCAAAAATTTATCTATCCTTGTCTTAAAAACATTCAATGAGGTAGCCTCAACTGCTTCACTGGACAGGGAATTCCACAGATTCACAACCCTTTGTGTGAAGAAGTTCCTCCTCAACTCAGTCCTAAATCTGCTTCCCCTTATTTTGAGGCTATGCCCCCTAGTTCTAGTTTCATCCGCCAGTGGAAACAACTTCCCTGCTTCTATCTTATCTATTCCCTTCATAATCTTATGTTTCTATAAGATCTCCCCTCATTCTTCTGAATTCCAATGAGTATAGCCCCAGTCTACCCAGTCTCTCCTCATAAGCCAACCCTCTCAACTCCGGAATCAACCTAGTGAATCTCCTCTGCACCCCCTCCAGTGCCAGTATATCCTTTCTCAAGTAAGGAAACCAAAACTGTACACAGTACTCCAGGTGTGGCCTCACCAGCACCTTATACAGCTGCAACATAATCTCACTGTTTTTAAACTCCATCCCTCGAGCAATAAAGGACAAAATTCCATTTGCCTTCTTAATTACCTGCTGCACCTGCAAACCAACTCCTTGAGATTCCTGCACAAGGACACCCAGGTCCCTCTGCAGCATGTTGCAATTTTTTACCATTTAAATAATAGTCCATTTTGCTGTTCTTCCTACCAAAATGGATGACCTCACATTTACCAACATTGTACTCCATCTGCCAGACCCTCGCCCACTCACTTAGACTATCTATATCCCTTTGCAGACTTTCAGCGTCCTCTGCACACTTTGCTCTTCCACCCATCTTAGTGTCATCTGCGAATTTTGACACACTACACTTGGTCCCCAACTCCAAATCATCTATGTAAATCATAAACAATTGTGGTCCCAACACTGATCCCTGAGGCATATCACTAGTCACTGATCGCCAACCAGAAAAACACCCATTTACCCCCACTCTTTGCTTTCTGTTAGTTAACCAATCCTCTATCCATGCTAATACATTACCCGTAACACTGTGCACCTTTATCTTACGTAGCAGTCTTTGGTGCGGCACCTTGTCAAATCTCTTCTGGAAATCCAGATACACCACATCCACAGGTTCCGCATTGTCCACTGCACATGTAATGTTCTCAAAGAATTCCACCAAATTAATCAAACATGATCTTCCCTTCATGAATCCATGCTGCGTCTTACCAATGGGACAATTTATATCCAGATGTCTCGCTATTTCTTCGTTGATGATAGATTCAAGCATTTTCCCTACTACAGAAGTTAAGCTAACCGGCCTATAGTTACCTGCCTTTTGTCTACCTCCTTTTTTAAACAGTGGCATCACATTTGCTGTTTTCCAATCTGCGGGAACCACCCCAGAGTCCAGCGAATTTTGGTAAATTACCACTAGTGCATTAGCTATTTCTCCCACCACCTCTTTTAGTACCCTGGGATGCATTCCATCAGGACCAGGAGACTTGTCTACCTTTAGCCCCATTAACTTGCCCAACACTACCTCTTTCATGGTACTGATAGTTTCTAGGTCTTCACCTGCCCTAGCCTTCCTGTCATCAATTTTTGGCATGTTATTTGTGTCTTCCACTGTGAAGACTGACACAAAATACCTGTTCAATGCCTCAGCCATTTTCTCATTTCCAATTATTAGATCCCACTTCTCATCCTCTAAAGGACCAATGTTCACTTTCGCCACTCTTTTTCGTTTTATATATTTGTAGAAACTTTTGCTATCTGTTTTTATATTCTGAGCTAGTTTACTCTCATAATCCATCTTACTTTTCTTTATAGCTTTTTTCGTGGCTTTCTTCTGACCTTTAAAGATTTCCCAATCCTTTAGGTTCCCACTAATCTATGCCACTTTGTATGCATTTGTAACCTGTTGGACTTTAACCTGGTGTTGTGAGACTTCTTACAGTGCTCACCCCAGTCCAATGCCGGCATCTCCACATCATTTGTCCTGAACAGTCACTCAAACCTGATCAGGTGGAGCATCTGGAATAACATTTGTGCCACACAAACGCCAGGCAACAACCATCCCCAACAGGACACACCCTAACCATCTTCCCTTCACACTGGCATTATCATCACTGAATCCTCCACTCTCAACACCTTGAGGGTTATCATTGACCAGAATCTCAACTGGACTAACCGTCGAAATACTGTAGCTACAGGAGCAGGTCAGAAGCTGGAATTCTGAGGCTGTAACTCACCTACTGACTCACTCACCTATTGACTCCCCCCAAAGCCTGTCCGCTATCTACAAGGCACAAGTCAGGAGTGTGATGGAATACTCTCCAATTTCCTGGATGAATGCGGTTCCAATAAACATAGAAACATAGAAAAACTACAGCACAAACAGGCCCTTCGGCCCACAAGTTGTGCCAAACACGTCCCTACCTTCTAGACCGACCTATAACCCTCCATCCTATTAAGCTCCATGTACTCATCCAGGAGTCTCTTAGAGACCCTATTGAGTTTGCCTCCACCACCATTGACGGCAGCCGATTCCACTCGCCCACCACCCTCTGTGTGAAAAACTTACCCCTAACATCTCCCCTGTACCTACCCCCCAGCACCCTAAACCTGTGTCCTCTCGTAGCAGACATTTCCACCCTGGGAAAAAGCCTCTGAGAGTCCACCCGATCTATGCCTCTCAACATCTTATACACCTCTAATAGGTCTCCTCTCATCCTTCATCTCTCCAAGGAGAAAAGACCGAGCTCCCTCAGCCTATCCTCATAAGGCATGCCACTCAATCCAGGCAACATCCTTGTCAATCTCCTCTGCACCCTTTCAATCTTTTCCACATCCTTCCTATAGTGAGGCAACCAGAACTGAGCACAGTACTCCGAGTGGGGTCTGACGAGGGTCTTATATAGCTGCATCATTATCCCCGGACTCCTAAACTCAATCCCTCGAAGGCCAGCACACCATACGCCTTCTTAACCACCTCCTCCACCTGTGGGGCCGATTTTAGAGTCCTATGGACCCGGACCAGTACGAAGAGTCTTTCCCTCAAGAAGTTCAATGCTATCCAGGACAAAGTGGCCCACTTGATGGTAGCCCATTCACCACCTTCAGCATTCAGACTCTCCACCACTGACACACAGTGGCAGTAGCATGCACTGTCTGCAAGATGCAACACAGCAACTCGCCAAGGCACCTTCGACAGCACCTCCCAAACCCATGATGTTTACCACATGGAAGGGCAAGGGCAGCAGACACATGGGAAGACCAGATCCCAGAAATTTCCCTCCAAATCACTCACCAAATCCTTCACTATTTAAAAAGAAAATCGTTCATGGCATGTGGGCATCGCTGGCTGGGCCAGTATTTATTACCCATCCTTGAGGGAATTTTGAGATTCAACCACATTGCTGTGGTTCTGGAGTCACATATAGACCAGACCAGGTAAGGACGGCAGATTTCCTTTCTTAAAGGACATTAGTGAACCAGATGGGTTTTTACAACAATCAACAATGGTTTCATGGTCATCAGTAGATTCTTAATTCCAGATTTTTATTGAATTCAAATTTCACCATCTGCCAAGGTGGGATTCAAATCTGGATCCCCAGAACATTACCCTGAGTCTGTGGATTACTAGTCCAGCAACAATACCACTATGCCAGTACCTATCCTTAGTCTAGTTGCCAGTCAGAAAACTGGAACTCCCTTCCTAACAGCACTGTGGTTGTACCTACAGCAGATGTTGCTGTTCAAGATGGTGACTCACTACCAATTTCTTGAGGGGATCAGGGGGGAGCAATAAATGTTGGCCTAGCCAGCAATGCCCAAATCCCAATTAATAAAATTAGGTTGACTGGCCATGCCAAATTGCCCCTTAGTGTGAGGGAGATTAGGAGGGTAAATATATGGGGTAATGGGAATAGGATCTGGGTGGGACTGTTGTCGGTCTAGGCTCGATGGGCCAAATGGCCTCCTTCTTCACTGTAGATTCTATGATTCTGATAAAAAAAGTATTTGGTGGGGAAACATGGGCTTCCTCAGGGGTTCACATACCTAGCAGCTGTCAGATAATCCATCAATTTTTAACCCCTCTTCCCTTTATCCCAGCCATGATGTCAATGGCAACCCTCAAGGTGTTGAGAGTGGGGGATTCAGTGATGATAATGCCAGTGTGAAGGGAAGATGGTTGGGGTGTGTCCTGTTGGGGATGGTTGTTGCCTGGCACTTGTGTGGCACAAATGTTATTCCGGATGCTCCACCTGAACAGGTTTGAGTGACTGTTCAGGACAAATGATGTGGAGATGCCGGCGTTGGACTGGGGTGAGCACTGTAAGAAGTCTCACAGCACCAGATTAAAGTCCAACAGGTTTGTTTGGAATCATGAGCTTTTGGAGCACTACTCCTTCATCAGGGGAGTGGAGAGGATTACAAGCCTCCACTCACCTGATGAAGGAGCAGCGCTCCGAAAGCTCGTGATTCCAAATAAACCTGTTGGACTTTAACCTGGTGTTGTGAGACTTCTTACTTTATCCCAGCAGCCTAGAGAACCTGAAGAAAAACAGTTAGAATGCAGATTTATCATGAGGCAATTATATAACAGCACAGTAACAGGATTATAAAATGATAACTTACTCTAGTACTCCAAAGACATTTATTAAATTCTTGACACTGTCCTTGAATTGATAAAAAATTCCTAGATTTTCTTCATGGTTTATAGTGTCAAGAATGGAAGTGTTGACAAAACTTGGGCACAGGGCATTGATCCGTATCCCGTAATTTCCAAGTCTAGAAGCTTCCTGGAGGAAAGAGGGATCGCCATTAGCTCTTGGTCAGAAATTGCAGCCCCTCATCATTCGTCCAGTGTGTCAGTTGATAACCCAGTGAATGTGTGACTGAGCAGGACAGGGAGATTGCTGTGTTGATCCCTGCTCAGTGACGCCAGCAGATCTCAATGGGAAAATCGCTGGCGAGCTGGGCAGGGGAGAGGAGTGGGGTCACAAGCGCCCTGAGCCTGGAGAGTGGGACGGGGAGAAACCTCAGCCAGGGTTTTCACTGCGGATTAATTGTAGATTCTGAAATTAGAACTGAAACTGCTGGAAATGTTCAGCAGGTCTTGCAGCATCAGTAGTGAGAAAGAGAGAGAGGAATCAAAAGGCAGATTATTATCTAAATGGAGAGAGACTGCAGGTGAGTGAAGTGCAGAGGGATCTAGGTATTCTAGTGCATGAATCACAAAAAGATAGCAGGCAGGTCCAACAAGTCGTTAAGAAGGCAAATGGCATTTTGGCCTTTATTGCAAAGGGGTTGGAGTTTAAAAATAGGGGGGTTCTGTTGCAATTGTACAGGGTGTTGGTGAGGTCTCACCTGGAATACTGCATGCAGTTTTAGTACTCTTACCTGAAAAAAGAAGCAGTAACACTGGAGGCAGTCCAAAGGAGATTCACCAGGCTAATTCCTGGGATGAGAGGGTTATCCTTTCAAGAGAGACTAAATAGAGGAGCTATAAGAAAATGGCACAGGAAAGGAGCTGAGACCGGCATAGATCAGCCATGATCGTATTGAATAGCGGGGCAGGCTTGAAGGGCCCGGTGGCCAACTCCTGCTTCTATTTCATGTCTTCTTGTGAGAGTTGGCATAAGTGGGTATTTTTCCAGTTGCCGAGAGATAAAGGATGGTGTACTCCCAGGATCAGGACTATCAGGATCAGCACTGAGGCCTTAGCCTTCTAAAATTCATATAAATGACTTGGATGAAGGGACCAGTGGTAATGATCACTAAATTCACTGATAGGCAGGAAAGGAAGCTGTGATGAGGACATGAAATAGGGCAATCGGGAGAAACCTCTTTACCCAGAGGGCGGTTAGAATGTGCAATCTGTTACCACATGGAGTAGTTGAGGTGAATGGATAATTTAAGGGAAAGCTGGATAAACACACGAGGGAGAAAGGAATGGAAGGATATGCTGATAAAGTGAGATTCAATGGAGTGGGAGGAGGTTTTTGTGGAGCATAAACGTGGGGCGGGATTTTACAACCGCGTTCATCCCGAAACCGGAAAAGCCCGCCCAAGGCCAACGGACCTTTCCATGGTCCGTCCCTCACCCGCTCTGATTCCCATGGCTGGCAGAGCAGTAAAATTCCGGTCATAGTATCAAACCAGTTGAGCTGAATGGTCTGTTTGTATGTTGTAGATTCTGTGTAATGTTGCAGAGCTAGGTATTGTATAGGAAATGACAGCAGTATCAGGTGATTTTTTAAAAATTCATTTATGGGGCATGGGCGTCACTGGCTGGCCAGCATTTATTACCCATCCCTAGTTGCCCTTGGAGGGCAGTTGAGAATCAACCACATTGCTGTGGCTCTGGAGTCACATGTAGGCCAGACCAGGTAAGGACGGCAGATTTCCTTCCCTAAAGGATATGAGTGAACCAGTTGGGTTTTTATGACAATCAGCAATGGTTTTATGGTCATCAGTAGAATCATAGAATCCCTAGAGTGCAGAATAAGGCCATTCAGCCCATCAAGTCACAATCCCACCAGGCCCTAACCCCATAGCCCCACATTTTTACCCTTGCTCGTCCCTCTGACACTAAGGGGCAATTTAGCATGGCCAATCAACCTAACCCACACATCTATGGACAGTGGGAGGAAACCGGAGCACCCGGAGGAAATCCATGCAGACACGGGGAGAACATCCAAACTCCACACAGACAGTCACCCGAGGCCGGAATTGAACCCGGGTCCCTGGCGCTGTGAGGCGGCAGTGCTTACCACTGTGCCACCATTCGCCTTTTCTTATTGTCAGATTTTTATTGAATTCAAATTCCACCATCTGTCATGGCGGGATTCGAAACCCAGGTCCCCAGAACATTAGCTGAGTTTCTGGATTAATAGTTAAGCAATAATACCACTCGGTCATCACCTCCTGTAACTGTTATTGTTTACAATACTTACAGCAAGAGATCGGGTGAAACCAAGTACACCGTGCTTTGAAGCTGTGTACACTGGGGCATGCGCTGCTGGTATGAAACCTGAATAGATTAAATAAATTACAGGATAAGATAACATGAATTTATTATCGCCCGCATCGTCAGTTGAGGGCATAAGCTCCCTCAGCAAGAATAAACCTGTCAGCCACCAGTAATAGATGATGAATCTGGTAGCAAACTCCCTCAAACCTCATTGCAATGCCAATTCTAGGCACTTGACCTTCTCAAAAAGGCCTTTCCCTCTCAGTCAATCACTCAATAAAAAACTGCATTGAAGATTTTTATCACATTGACCCAGAATTTGGTGACAATAATAATGGCATTGTTAGCATTCATCATTGTTACTCCTCGCACTGTTCCATTGTTATCTTGCTTATGAATGATCATGATTCGATATAAGAAATAAAATGGGAATGGAGAAAATCATGGGACTTAAGACTGATAAGTCATAGAGTTATAGAGACATACAGCATGGAAACAGGCCCTTCAGCCCACTCGTCCATGCCGACCAGATTTCCTCAACTGAACTAGTCCCATTTGTCTGCGTTTGGCCCATATCCCTCTAAACATTTCCTATCCATGTACCTGTCCAAATGTCTTTTAAACATTGTAATTGTACCCGCCTCTACCACCTCCTCTGGCAGCTCATTCCAGATACCCACCACCCTCTGTGTGAAAAGGTTGCCCCTCAGCTCCCTTTTAAATCTTCCCCCTCTCACCTTAAACCTATGTCCTCTAGTTTTGGATTCCCCTCCCCTGGGGAAAAGATCTTGGCTTTATCTATGCCCCTCATGATTTTATAAATGTTTATAAGGCCACCCCTCATCTTCCGATGTGGCAAAGAAGAAAATGTCAGCCTATCCTTATAATTCAAACCTTCCAGTCCGGGTAACATCCTTGTAGATCTTTTTTGTGCCCTTTCCAGTTTAATAACATCCTTCCTATAGCAGGGTGACCAGAATTGTACACAGTACTCCAAATGTAGCCTTACCAATGCCTTGTACAGTTGTAACATAACGTCCCAGCTCCTGTACTCAATGCTGTGACCGATGATTTGATTTGATTTGATGGTTTCTACCCAACAGTGTTAAAAGGAGAGAAGTGCTAATGATTATCTTTCAAAACTCTCTTGATTTGGGGATTGTGTCACTGGTTTTGAAATTTTCTCTTGTCGCTCCATTATTTATTTGATTTGATTTATTATTGTCCCATGTATTGGTATACAGTGAAAAGTATTGTTTCTTGCACGGTATACAGACAAAGCATACCGTACATAGCGAAGGAAACGAGAGAGTGCAGAATGTAATGTTACAGTCATAGCTAGGGTGCAGAGAAAAATCAACTTAGTGCGAGGTATGTCCATTCAAAAGTCTGACAGCAGCAGGGAAGAAGCTGTTCTTGAGCCGGTTGGTATGTGACCTCAAACTTTTGTATCTTTTTCCCGGCGGAAGAAGGTGGAAGTGAGTATGTCTGGGGTGCGTGGAGTCCTTAATTATGCTGGCTGCTTTTCCAAGGCAGCAGGAAAAATAGGTGAAAAAAAACAAGCAACTACAGGCTTATCAATTTGCATCCAAAAGGCAAGAGGTTATTTGCAACAAAAGAAACCCCATGGAATTGGAGGTAATCTTTTGAGAAGTTGGATAATGGTTGGGAGGGAGAAGGCAGAAAATGGGAAAAGAGGGTTTGAAAATTGCTTGGTGGATACAAGTGATGTTTCCAGGGATTTGTTCTGGTGTCTGAATCTGTCATCATATTTATTGATGACTTTGATGGAGGAAATACCCAAGTTCCCAGATGTCTCTTACGTTACAAGATTCCGTAAGTAATGCAGCAAGTTGCAAAGGGACATTGGCAAGTTAAATGAATAAGCTAAACAGTGGCAAATGGAGTTTAATGGGGAGAGGGAGGGTAGTATGTGCTTCACCACCTAAGGAAGAAAAATCAGAATACTTTCCAACCGGTGCTAAACTAGGAATAGTGGAGGAGCAGAAAGATTTGGGATTCTAAGTTAACAAATGCATGGGTTTCCTTCAGGTGCTCTGGTTTCCTCCTTCCACAGTCTGAAAGATATGCTGGTTAGGTACATTGGCCATGCTAAATTCTCCCTCAGTGTACCCGAACAGGCGCCAGAGTGTGGTGACTAGGGGATTTTCACAGTAACTTCATTGCAGTGCTAATGTAAGCCTACTTGTAACACTAATAAATAAACTTTAAACTTAAAACAAATCATCAAAAGCAAGTGAGAAGGTACAAAACATAGGAACAAGGGTAGACCATTCAGCCCATCAAGTCTGCTCCACCATTCAGTTAGATCATGCCTGATCATCTTCCACATTGTCATTTTCTCGAGTTATCCCAATATCCCTTCATGTCAATATTATCCAGAAATCTATCAATTTCCATCTTGAACATGCTAAATGATTGAGCTTCCACAGCCCTCTGGGGTTGAGAATTCCAAGGATTCACCACCCTCTCTGAGTGAAGAAATTTCTCCTCTTAAATGCTCTTTCTCCTCTTAAATGCTCTACCCTTTATTCTGAGACCGTGTCCCGCCTGGTTCTACTTACCAGCCAGTGGAACTATCTTATCCACACCTGCCCTGGCACATCTGTAAGAATTTTGTAAGTTTCAATGATTGCACCTCTCATTCTTTGAAACTCGAGAGAATACAAGGTTGGTTTCCTCAATCTCTCCTCGTCCGACTTTCCCATTTTTGTGGAGATTCTATGAAATCAATAGGGAGTCAGCATCCAGCAACAGAGAAACTAGAAGCAGGAGGAGGCTGTTCGGCCCTTCAAGCCCTTCAAGTCTGCTCTGCCACTAATTTTGATCATTGCTGATCATCGAATTCAATATCCTGATACCGCCTTCCCCCCATATCCCTTGATCTCTTTAGCCCCAAGAGCTATATCTAATTCTTTTTTAAAAATTTCTTCTTGAAATCTCAGGTGAGGAGTCTTCATTCAAGCATTTGCATGGAGATCAGAGGTAGAACAAGGGTCAATATCCAAAAATCTGGTTTGGTTGAGTCAACTCTTACACATTTGTACCTAGACCACAGTCACAGTGAAAACCTCAACATCCCTGACTGCTCACTGACTCATTGTCTAACCGCATTCCTGTTCTATTGTGTAGGCTCAAATAAGCAAGGTTTGTCCTCACTGTTACTTTGCTATTGCTGGTAAGGCTGTGTTAGTATTTCCAGCAGCCTTTGCCACTGTTGCACAATTCACCTTTGTGGTGGCACGGTGGCACAGTGGTTAGCACTGCTGCCTCACAGCACCAGGGACCTGGGTTCGATCCCAGCCTCGGGTCACTGTCTGTGTGGAGTTTGTGCGTTCTCCCCGTGTTTGCATCAGTTTCCTCTGGGTGCTCCAGTTTCCTCCCACATTCCAAAGCTGTGCAAGTTAGGTGGAGTGACCATGCTAAATTGTTCCTTAGTGTCCCAAGATGTGCAGGTCAGGTGGGTTAATATGTGGGGTTACGGGGATAGGGTCTGGACAGGACGCTCTGTTGGAGAGTCAGTGTAGACTCGATGGGCTGAATGGCCTCCTTCTGCACTGTTGGGATTCTATGATTCTATTCTATATCTCTACTAACTGCTTTATTCTCCCACAATCCTATCATCCCAGGTCTGGTGATCACCCATTCCACTCCCTCTGTGGCAAGTAAATCCTTCTTTTGATAAGGATACTAAAACTGTACACAGTACCCTAGGTGCTGTCTCACTCTATACAATAGCAGCAAGGCATCTTTACTCCTGTCCTCCAATCTCCTTGTGATGAAGGGCTAACATGCCATTTGGCAGCCTAATTGCTTGCTGCACATGTGACTCGTGAACAAGGACACCTGGATCCCTTTGGGCATCGACACTACTCAATTTCTCACCATTTAAGATATACTCCGACTTTCTGTTTAGAAACATAGAAACATAGAAAAACTACAGCACAAAACAGGCCCTTCGGCCCCTCAAGTTGTGCCAAACACATCCCTACCTTTTAGGCCTACCTATAACCCTCCATCCTATTAAGTCCCATGTACTCATCCAGGAGTCTCTTAAAAGACCCTATTGAGTTTGCCTCCACCACCACTGACGGCAGCCGATTCCACTCGCCCACCACCCTCTGTGTGAAAAACTTCCCCCGAACATTTCCCCTGTACCTACCCCCCAGCACCTTAAACCTGTGTCCTCTCGTAGCAGACATTTCCACCCTGGGAAAAAGCCTCTGAGAGTCCACCCGATCTATGCCTCTCAACATCTTATATACCTCTATTAGGTCTCCTCTCATCCTACGTCTCTCCAAGGAGAAAAGACCGAGCTCCCTCAGCCTATCCTCATAAGGCATGCCACTCAATCCAGGCAACATCCTTGTAAATCTCCTCTGCACCCTTTCAATCTTTTCCACATCCTTCCTGTAATGAGGCAACCTTTGTTCTACCAAGGTGGATAAATTCACAATTATTGACATATCCCATCTGCTATGATCTTATCTGATCTCCCTGTGTCTGCATGGATTTCCTTCGGGTGCTCCGGTCTCCTCCCACAGTCTGAACGACGTGCTGGTTAGGTGCATTGGTCGTGCTAAATTCTTCCTCTGTGTACCCGAATAGGCGCCGGAGTGTGGCAATCAGGGGATTTTCACAGTAACTTCATTGCAGTGCGAATGTAAGCCTACTTGTGACACTAATAAATAAACTTTAAACTTTTCACTTCGCCTTTCCAAATCTTCTTGCTGCCTCCTCAAACTTACATTCCCACCTGCTTTTACGTCAGCAGTATTTTGCTTTTATTATACCAGTGTATAGTTCCATTGAGGATCTGTGACAATGTTATCAGTCTACTACTCTCTCACCTGTAGATGGTAGACCAAAGATTGAAATCAATGTTGACTGGCTGAAGTTGTAATGTGCATCGTGTTAAGCAAATCAAGTACCCACATATCCCATTGAAGAATTGACTTAAAGAATACTGTGCAATCTTAGCAACACGTGGCTCCATGAAAATAGCAGGGAAAGGAATATCTTACACATGCATGAACATGTTCACTACTGATCGCTCACATGGTTATTTTCAGTGATAGATATTCTGGAGCTAATGCAGTTTGTGGGAGCAGCCAGTCCAGAATCACCTGTAACTTACCAGTGAGAAGTTTAACAACACCAGGTTAAAGTCCAACAGGTTTATTTGGTAGCAAAAGCCACACAAGCTTTCGAGGCTCTGAGCCCCTTCTTCAGGTGAGTGGGAATTCTGTTCAGGTTCCAAAACTGGTCTGACAGAAACACACACACTCTCACACACACACACATAGATATATACACACACTCACACACACACATAGATACATACACACTCATACAGATACTCACACAGATACGCACACACACACATATACATACACACGCAATCACACAAATAAGCACTCACACAGATACACACACACACGCACACACATAGATACACACATTCACACCGTAGCACCTAAAGGAAACCCACACAACCACGGGGAGAACATGCAGACTCCGCACAGACAGTGACTCAAGTCAGGAATCGAACCCAGGTCCCTGGTGCTGTGAGGCAGCTGCGCTAACCACTGTGCCACTCTGCAGAAAGAATATCGAAAGAACTTGCATTTTATACTGTGCATTTGTTGACTGCAGGCTGTGCCAAAGCGCATGCTTTTTAAAGTGTGTCCATTGTTGTTATGAAGGGAAATACATTAAACAATACACCAGAAATACACAGTTAGCAGCTTCTTACTTCATGCTGAAACAGTGCAGTCAGAAGCTGTACTGACTCCAGTAGTACTTCTAATAAAAATGTCAGTGCCGTTTGAGTCTTTTCAATAAACATCAGGATTTATGAAATATTTATTTTCCGAGTAGCAACATTTCCTGTCAAGGTCGGATTGTTATCTATCGTGTGGGCTGGCCTGCCTCAGCAATCACCTCACCAATCTTTTCTAAACAATAAACTTTGAATGAAAAACACATGGAAAAAAAATCAATTTTTATTATTCTTGGACGAGACGTGAGCTACACAAATACCTCTGGGCCTGTTGCCCTTCCATCAGTCTGTGACGCGCACTATAGGACTCCATAAAGCTAATGATCCCAACATCTAACTGAGGAATACCCTGCTGGGCAGATGCCCGAGAAAGGCCATTGCTTCATTGTGACTGGAGAGGTTCACTCCCTTTTACCACTTTGCGTTTCATTTATTTATTAGTGTCACAAGTAGGCTTACATTATCATTGCAACAAAGTCATTGTGAAAATCCTCTAGTTGCCACACTCTGGCACCTGTTCGGGTACAAAGAACAAAGAAAGGTACAGCACAGGAACAAGCCCTTCGGCCCTCCAAGCCTGTGCCGAGCATGATGCCCTAAATAAAAAGCACCTTCTGCCCTTACCCGGGCTGTATCCCTCTATTCCCTCCCTATTCATGTACCCATCTAGATGCCTCTTAAATGGTGCTAATGTGCCTGCTTCCACCTCCTCCTCTGGCAGCGTGTTCCAAGCACCCACCATTTCTGTGTGAAAAACCTCCCCTGCACATCTCCCTTAAAAACTTTCCCCTCTCGTCTTGAACCTATGCCCCCTTGTAATCGATACTTCCACTCTGGAAAAAAGTCTCTGACTATCTACCCTGTCTATGCCTTTCATAATTTTGCAGACCTCTACACCGAGGGAGAATTTAGCACGGCCAATGCACCCTAACCAGCACGTCTTTCGGACTGTGGGAGGAAACTGGAGCACCCGGAGGAAACCCATGCAGAATAGGGGAGAACGTGCAAACTTTACACAATGACCCAAGCCTGGAATCAAACTCAGGTCCTTGGTGCTGTGAGGCAGCAATGCTAACCACGGTGCCACCATGTCGCCCAGGATCTTTGACCTGCGTTTTCCTTTGGTCTCGCATCCCTCAAATCAGTTTGTTTCTCTGCGAAAACTGAAAGCCTAAGACCCTCTTGTTCAAAACCGATCGTTGCATTGGGAGTGCGGTGAGCCATGAACATGGCTTTATTTCAGCTGCAGCTATACCCAGCATTTCATCAGTTTGTAATGGGAGAGGCTGAGACCTGTCAAGCTACGATATGCTCCCAGGCTATGTTTTAATCAGTGCTCTTTGTTGTCTTTTGAGAAAACATTCTATTCGGTTTCAATACCATGAAGCCAAAATGTCACAAAACGTAACTTTCTTTTATTGTTTTTTCACAGGATGTGGGGATCACTGGCTAGGCCAGCGTTCATTGCTCAATCTGAATTGCCCTTGAGAAAGTGGTGGTGAGTTGCCTTCTTGAACTGATGCAGGCTACGTGTTGCTGGCACGCTCACAGTGGCTGTGAGGGACTCCCAGGATTAAAGTCTTGCTGCCTCATTTTGCTTTGTTAACCACAAGTTGCATTTATATGCAACTACTTTAACTTAAGGGGGGGTGGCATGGTGGCACAGTGGTTAGCACTGCTGCCTCACAGTGCCAGGGACACGGGTTGGATTCCTGGCTTGGGTCACTGTGTGGAGATTGCACGTCCTCCCTGTGTCTGCGTGGGTTTCCTCCAGGTGCTCTGGTTCCCTCCCACAGTCTGAAAGATGTGCTGGTTAGATGCATTGACCGAACAGGCACTGGAATGTGGCAACTAGGGAAATTTCACAGTAACTTCATTGCAGTGTTAATGTAAGCCTTACTTGTGACTAATAAATAAACTTTAAACTGATGAAATTTTCCAAGGTACTTCACAGAAGAGCAATCACTGAAACATAGAAACTAGAAGCAGGAGGAGGCCACTCGGCCCTTCGAGCCTGCTCCACCATTCATTTTGATCATGGCTGATCATCAACTTCAAAATTCTGATCCCCCCTTCCCCCCATATCCCTCGATCCCTTTAGCCCCAAGAGCTATGTGTAATTTTCTCCTGAAATCACACTATTTTGGCCTTGATCATTTTCTGTGGAAGTGAATTCCACACATTCACCACCCTCTGGATGAAGAAATTTCTCCTCATTTCAGTCCTAATAGATTTACTCCTTATCCTCAAACTATGACCCCTAGTTCTGGACTCCCTCACCATTGGAAACATTCTTTCTAAATCTACCCTGTCTAACCCTGTTAGAATTTTATAAGTTTCTATGAGATCCCCTCTCACTCTCCTAAACTCCAGTGAATACAACTCTAACCGACTTAGTCTCTCCTCGTATGACAGACCTGCCTTCCCAGGAATCAGCCTGGTAAACCTTTGCTGTACTATAGCAAGGACATCCTTCCTCAGATAAGGACACCAAAACTGATGACCATAAAACCATTGTTGATCGTCGGAAAAACCCATCTGGTTCACTAATGTCCTTTAGGGAAGGAAATCTGCTGTCCTTACCTGGTCTGGCCTACATGTGACTCCAGAGCCACAGCAATGTGGTTGACTCTCAGCTGCCCTCCAAGGGCAACTAGGAATGGGCAATAAATGCTGGCCAGCCAGCGACACCCATGTCCCACGACAGAATTTAAAAAAAAGTATTCTTGTCAATGCAATGAACCAACAAGACTTTAAACACAAAATTGGAATGTTATCATGGAATCCTTGAACCCCTACAGCGCAGAAAGAGGCCATTTGGCCCATCGAGTCTGCACCGACCACAATCCCACCCAGGCCCTATTTCCGTAACCCCTTATATTTACCCTACTAATCCCCCTGACACTAAGGGTCAATTTGGCATGGCCAATCAAACTAACCCACACATCTTTGGACTTATAGCAAATGGAGGTGAAAGGAACTATGCAGTAATTGTAACAGTAATAGTTCAGAATTTCACTTGATCACCTTTACCCTCTGCATGACTAAATGGCAGCCATGGTAACCATTCACTCCAGAGCTCCTTATAAAACAGTTTCTCGAAGAGCCTCTGCCTTCAGCTAGATTAGATGGACTTTGTTTAAAAGAATTCACCTAGCTGCTTATCGTACTCCGAGAGATCTTCATTCAAACTGAACTTGGAGTCAGAGAAATCACAACTCAAGGAACCAGAATCTGAGGTTAGCTCCTTTCCCATTGTGTTTCTGAGCGTCGCTGCAGAGCTCGGCACCGCTACACGCTTTAATCCCAGAAGGAAAAGGCAGGAAAACGGGGAAATAGGAAATACTGGTCTTGTGTGCTTTAAAATGGAACACCAGTAAAACGGGGAAGTTGGAATACTGATCCGAATTGTTTTTTTTTCCTTCTGGGATGTTTTTGCATGTGACGGGTTGGATTCTCTGACCTCGCTCCGAGATTCTCCTGTGGCTCTGCAGCGATCGGAGATCTGGCTGACCGTCAAGCTCTCCACCTTTGCTGGCAGCAGTGGCAGGCATGAACGGCCAGAGAATTCTGGCCTACATGTTTTACAAGGTCAATGTGAACAAGTTGTAGAATTGCATGCATCGACCCATGTGCTGGGTAATGGAGGGTGTTGTCAATTTAAAAATGAAAATTGTTGCTTTATGAGGGGAGAGGCTGACAAGGAATGTATTTAATCTTATTCTTCCATGGGATGTGGTCGTTACAGGCAAGGCCAGCAACTGTTACCCATTTCTAATTGCCCTTGAACTAAGCAGCTTTCTTGCTCAGCATCCATTTTGATGCGGGTAGGCCAGACTGGGTAAGGATGGCAGCTTTCCTTCCCTGAAGGGCATCAGTGAGGCAGGTTTTTACAACAATGGTTTCTTGCTCACCACCACTGAGACTAGCTTTTAATTCCAGATTTGTCAACTGAATTTTAATTTCTGTAGCTGCCGCGATGGGATTTGAACTCTTGTCGCCACAACTTCAGGAATCGTAATGGAGCACATATCCATGTCTACATCAATGGGGATCAAGTGGAAATGGTTGAGAGCTTCAAGTGTTTAGGTGTCCAGATCACCAACAACCTGTCCTGGTCCCTCCATGTGGACGCTATAGTTCAGAAAGCTCACCAATACCTCTACTTTCTCAGGCGCCTGAAGAAATGTCAGCTACAATTCTCACTAACTTTACACATGCACCATAGAAAGCAATCTTTCTGGTTGTATCACAACTTGGTATGGCTCCTGCTCTGTCCAAGACTGCAAGAAACTACAAAGGGTCATGAAAGAAGCCCAGTCCATCACTCAAACCTGCCTCCCATCCATTGACTCCATCTATACTTCCCGCTGCCTCGGGAAAAGCAGCCAGCGTAATTAAGGACCCCACTCTCTTTTCCACCATCTTCCATCGGGAAAAAGATACAAAGGTCTGAGGTCAAGTACTAACCGACTCAAGAACAGCATCTTCTCTGCTGCCATCAGACATTTGAATGGACCTACCTCATATTAAGTTGATCTTTCCCTATACCCTCGCTATGATTGTAACACTACATTCTGCACTCTCTCCTTTCCTTCTCTATGAACAGTATGCTTTGTCTGTATGGAGCGCAAGAAACAATACTTTTCACTGTACACTAATACATGTGACAATAATAAATTAAATCAAAAGCAAGATTCGCCTGGGCCTCTAGATAACTAGCCCAGTGACAATACCACTGTGCCATTGTCTCCCCCAAGATGAATTTAAAGAGAAAGCTATGGAAGTACAGAACTATGTGTTGAACCCAACCCCCCCAACTGCAGTCATTAGCACTGTTTGTGTGGGGCGGGCTGGGTTATTCTGAACTTGGGTGGGGGTTGGGGGGGTGCTGTAGGCAGAGGTGGATGTGGACAGGGGTCTGCAGTTCCTTTGGGAGTCTGCAGGAAGGTCTCAAGGAATGCCAAAAATAACAAGAGATGGTGTAGAATGCTAGTCTCTGCCCATGCCTCTTCTCAATGGTGGACTGCTCAACCCAAAGAGAAGTGGCATGTCCACTCCATACATCCAATGGCCGGTAACCAACTTCCAATTGATTTCTCGTACTGCCAGGGTGATTTGCTTATGAGCGTGGGGGCCCTTTGAATCTTCCCATGCAGCTGTGCACATGCGATAACGTAAAGGGTCCAATATGCATGCAGCCTCGCGCGGCTACCTCCAGGTTCCCCCCACGACCACGCAGTTGAAAGGAAACATGGCGGCAACTGCCACTCACGCAGGTGGTAGCACATTGCTACGCCTCTCACCCCAAGTCACGAGCTGCGGGCTGCTCAGCATCAACACAAAGTTTCACGTTAAAAGAATATGAATAACAAATGTATACGGAGTGGCAGGGTGGCACAGTGGTTAGCACTGCTGACTCACAGCGCTAGGGACTCGGGTTCAATTCCCAGCTTGGGTCACTGTCTGTGCAGAGTTTGCACCTTCTCCCCGTGTCTGCATGGGTTTCCTCCGGGTGCTCCAGTTTCCTCCCACAGTCCGAAAGACGTGCTGGTTAGGTGCATTGGCCGTGCTAAATTCTCCCTCAGTGTAACCCGAACAGGTGCCGGAGAGTGGCGACTAGGGGCTTTTCACAATAACTTCATTGAGGTGTTAATGTAAGCCTACTTGTGACACGAATAAATAAATTTAATTCCATAAAACTAAAAAGGGTGACGAAGTGGCACAGTGGTTAGCACGGCTGCCTCACAGCGCCATTCCTGCTTTGGGTCACTTCTGTGTGGAGTTTGCACATTCTCCTTGTGTCTGCGTGGGTTTCCTCCGGGTGCTCCGGTTTCCTCTCACAGTCCAAAGATGTGCGGGTTAAGTTGATTGGTCATGATAAATTGCCCTTAGTGTCAAGGGGATTGGCAGGGTAAATACGTGGGGTTATGGGGATAGGGCCTGGGTGGGATTGTTGTCGATGCAGGCCCGATGGGCCGAATGGCCTCCTTCGGCACTGTCGGGATTCTATGATCATTTATGTAGCAAAAAATAATACAGATGTGTTCCAGAGGTTCTGTGGTTATCAGCCCAGCTACCGCAGGACCACTTCTTGCAGTGTATATTATTGCAGTATCCTCTGAGATAATAGAGTGCTGCATACTCTTGCTTCGAAAATCCAAATGAAAAAGCATAAAACATTGAATGAGCACAAAAATGACCAGTTAGATTAACAATAGGGAAGCTACCATCGTGAATGGTGAAGTTAAAATGTCTATCTGATTTTTCTTTTTGCCACTGTTGTTCGGTTGGGAGCCCCTGGAGGGGAAAGAGAACTCAATATCGACTCCAGTGGGCTGCGCTCAGTTTATATTCCGGTGGGCAGCTTAGCTTCATCTAATGTTGAGGCAAATGAGGAGACAGAAAATGAAGAGGAAGGGACACTCGTCCGGTGCATTTTCTATTATCCAGCTGCTGGATAGAGGCAAAGACCACACAACGAGAGTCATGGACCACAACAGCCACATGTGCCAGAAACTAACTGAACAGTCCCTCCAGCCTCAGTGACCATTCTCTGGTTCCTGTCAGTGGAAATAGCTATTTATTTAGGTGCTGGAGTGTGACGACTGGGGGGATTTTCACAGTAAATTTATTGCAGTGTTAATGTAAGCCTACTTGTGACTAATAAATAAGTTTTAACTTTTTAGTCCATCAATATCCTTTGTAATCCTGAACAGCTTCATCATATCTCTCCTCAATCTTCTCTGCTCTAAGGAGAATGATCCAAGTTTTTCTAGTTTCTCCATGCGGCAAATATTGTTTTACCTTCTCTGACAGAAAATGGTAATTTCTTATGGAATGGAGGTGGATCCCCCCCTCTGAGAACTAACACCTAACCACTCAAAGAGGAGTACCTCACCTCATGATCTGTTAAAGGAGGGTGAAGTGGCACCATCTGCTCTTCAGCAACCTTTTAGTGGTTAAATCAAAATAACTCCCTGACACTCTCTCCAAAGTCAGCAAGTAACAATTTAATTATCTAACTTTAGATAGTTACATGGGTACAATGGGTATAGAGGGATATGGGTCAAATGCAGGCAATTGGGATTAGTTTAGGGGTTTAAAAAAAAAGGGCGGCATGGACAAGTTGGGCTGAAGGGCCTGTTTCCATGCTGTAAACCTCTGACTCTGACCCTGACTCTATGACTCTAACAGTGAACAAGTTAACTAAACCATTAACAAACTGAATAATACATGATTCTAATGGAATGCTGTTTCGATAAACACAATTCCCATTTATTAACAAAAAAAATAGAATTTTCGTCACTCTCTCTAAATTTGTCATCTTCCGGAATATTCTGTCTCCTTTGATATCTTCACTATTGAGATGAGGCTTTCTTTTAAGACATAAATTAGATTGCTATGCTGGCAGATGGTAGTTGCTTTCTCTGCTTTTGGCCCACTGCCTTCTTCTTTTATACCTGTGATGACATATCCATATCCCCTACAATGGGATTCGTCCTTGGTTTGCCAAAACCATCAATTTCAAATTCAATAGCTGCTTAGTATCTAAGTGCCTCATTCAAATTGATTGGTTAAAATTCAAAAACCTGTTCTGATTCAAATTGATTGGCTGAATTCAAAAAGATTCAAAAAGCATGAAGGCCTGTTACCAAAGCAACTCTGCTGCATGTTTCCTTGATACAATGTTTCAGTCTGAGTTCTCTATGTGCATCTGCATTTTTAAAACTCTCACAAGAATGGCCCCTGGAAGAGCTTGTCGTATGAGGAACGGTTGAGAACTCTGGGTCTGTACTCTTTGGAGTTTAGAAGGATGAGGGGGGATCTTATTGAAATTTACAGAATACTGCGAGGCTGGGATAGAGTGGACGTGGAGAGGATGTTTCCACTAGTAAGAAAAACTAGAACCAGAGGGCACAACCTCAGGCTAAAGGGACAATCCTTTAAAACAGAGATGAGGAGGAATTTCTTCAGCCAGAGAGTGGTGAATCTGTGGAACTCTTTGCCGCTGAAGGCTGTGGAGGCCAGGTCATTGAGTGTCTTTAAGACAGAGAGAGATAGGTTATTGATTGATAAGGGAATGAGGGGTTATGGGGAAAAGGCAGGAGAATGGGGATGAGAAAAATATCAGCCATGATTGAATGGTGGAGCAGACTTGATGGACCGAGTGGCCTAATTCTGCTCCTATGTCTTATGGTCTTATGGACTACGCTGAGCAAAATAAAAACACCAGCTTTTTAAAGGGACCATACAATACTTTCACCTCTTAGCATTTTATCATTTTTAAAATCATTTTACAAACACCAAATTCTAACAATCTACTCAACTTTGCAACAAATTACATTAAGAAAGTCTCTGAGGCAGGCGACGTCTTTCAATTCTTACCTGACATGGAAGCCACGTTCACAATGCTCCCACCCTTCCCACCATGATCACACCTCATATGGTCCAAAGCCAGATAACTTGCTTGTATCAATGCTACCTGCATAAGAACACACACAACACACAAACATTTGTGATGTGAAATTAATTCAGAATATTTGATACAATTTAATTTCTGCAGTAAGTCCCAGTCACCTCTCACCCTGCACGTCCCCCCCCCTCCCCCACCGCCACCCCCGTGCGTGATCAACCACATTGTCTCCCGCTCCAGCAATTCCATGATTTGAAAATTCTTATTCAAGACTTCAAATCCCTCCAAAGTTTTGCTCTTCCCTGCCTCTGTAACCTCCCCCAGCCCTACAGCCCCTTGAGGCCTCTGCGCTCATCCAATTCTGAAGCCTTGTGCATTCCAACTTTTGATCACTTATAAAGAGGTGGCACGGTGGCACGGTGGTTAGCACTGCTGCCTCACGGCGCCACGGACCTTCCGATTCCCGGCTTGGGTCACTGTCTATGCAGAGTCTGCATGTTCTCCCCATGTCTGCATGGCTTTCCTCCGGGTGCTCCGGTTTCCTCCCACAGTCCGAAAGATGTGCTGGTTAGGTGCATTGACCATGCTAAATTCTCCCTCAGTATACCCGAACAGGTGCCAGAGTATGGCAACTAGGGGATTTTCACAGCAACTTCATTGCAGTGTGAATGTAAGCCTACTTGTGCCACTGATAAATAACCTTTAAACTTTCAACTTTATCACTTGTGGCTGTGCGTTCAACTGTTCGGGAATTCCCTTGCTAATCATCTCCACCTATCTCCCAGCTTTCGTTCTTTAAGGAGTTCCTTAAAACCTGTCACTTTTGAGCAAGCTTTTGCCCAAATGTCTCTTTATGTGGCCCAGTGTCAAATTCTGTTTGAAAACGCTCCTGTGTGAGTTTACAAGTTGCCATGTAAAGTAATCTGGGCCCTTCAATCTTCTTCCTTCTTAATGCCTATTCTTCTCTCTTCAAAAGTCCACTGAAAGTTTACCCCTTGGATTGCGTCATCCACTGACCCAATCTCGATCCCATCATCCCTCAATATTCTCTGAAGCAACAGGGAGGTTTCCTTTTCAATGTTAATGGTGTTATGTACAATACCATGCACCATTCTTTCATAAAGAACTTGTTGCGGTTGTTTGAGGGAAATTTCAAATGGATTAAACACTATGATAGTGTGTTTTTTATCGAATCGCTATATACTGCAAAAGGATGCCATTCGGTCCATCGAGTCTGCACCAACTCTCTGACAGAGTATCTCACCCAGGTCCTTTTCCATGCCTTATCCCCGTAAGCCCACGCATTTACCATGGCTAATCCACCTAACCTACGCATCTCGGGGCACTAAGGGGCAATTTGCTACGGCTAATCCCCCTAACCTGCACATCTTTGGACTGTGGGAGGAAACCGGAGGAAACCCACGCAGACATGGGGAGAATGTGCAGACACGACACAAATGAAAACTCCAAGGCTGGAATTGAACCTGGGTCCCTGGTGCTGTGAGGCAGCAGTGTCACCATGCCGCCCCTGAGCAATGAGAGGTGTATAAAATTATGAAAGGCATAGATAGGGTGAACGGTGGGAAGCTTTTCCCCGGGTCGGTGGTGACGTTCACGAGGGGTCATAGGTTCAAGGTGAAGGGGGGGAGGTTTCACACAGATATCAGAAGGACATATTTTACACAGAGGGTCGTGGGGGCCTGGAATGTGTTGCCGGGCAAGGTGGTGGAGGCGGACACACTGGGAACGTTTAAGACTTATCTAGACAGCTATATGAACAGAGTGGGAATGGAGGGATACAAAAGAGTGGTCTAGTTTGGACCAGGGAGCGGCGCGGGCTAATTGTTCTTTGTTTCTCGTTTCAAGGCTTCATTCTATGATCATCTTGCTGGTGCCAGTACAGAGCGAGACTGCGGATAGTTGGGAACCTGTCTCGGGGGCAGGGAATTCAGATGGTGTTCGTGGAAGTGGAAATGAATAGGGTTGGGAAGCATTTTCCGATCAGGGCCAGTGTGATCTCCTGGACTCGTTTCGATCGCCTCAGGGGGTCGGAGAGGAATTTCCCAGATTTTTTTCCCCATATTGGCCCTGGGGTTTTCACTCTGGGTTTTCGCCTCTCCCTGGAGATCACATGGTCTGGAATGGGGGGGTGGGGGTGAGTTAATAGGTTGTGATGAACAAAGCATCGTAGCTGTGAGGGACAGCTCGGTGGATAGGATATTAGTATGTAGATAGGCTGGAAAATTGGGCGGGGATCCTGGATTCAGGATTCAATCCTGGACCGGGGAGCGGCGCGGGCTTGGAGGGCCGAAGGGCCTGTTCCTGTGCTGTATTGTTCTTTGTTCTTTGTTCTTTGTTCAATGAACAGAAAATTATCTTTCAAATACTTTATGTGTTCTTGTGCTGATGGTGTGTTCGTGATCACTTAGGCAGTCCTGTGAGTCGTGGCAATATACACTTCTACATCCACATTGCAGTCCGGAGCTATGGATAGTGATGGTGGAGACTCCATCTTTCTATCCATCGCATGGCTGACCAGGAACCTCTCCTGCTCTTACTGCCTGCCATTCATGTGTGTGTTGCATGTTGATATTTGGTCATGTTATGAACACACCTTCCTTGGCCATCAAGCCCTGGGGTGGAGCTGTATCCACTGCATCACAGGATCCCCATATATACTGCAGTAAGGTGCAATAAAACCAATATTGACTGACCCACTATCACACCCCCAATTCATGAAAGGTCCATAAATTGTCCATCTGTGTAACTGTTTACTCAGCTAAACAATATCTTTAAAACAAGTCAGAAACTGTTTGATAAGTAAAACTAGTAAAATGAGGAAGTATTGCCGCACTTATTTCAACACACTCTCGTTATCAAAACACTTCCCCCAGCCAATTGCTTGAGCGTGCAATAACCTATTGTTATGTCAGCAAAATTCTGCAGAAGTTCTGCGCTGGGGGAGGCGATGGCCCAGTGGTATTATCGCTAGACTATTAATCCAGAGACTCAGCTAATGTTCTGGGGACCCGGGTTCGAATCCCATCACGGCAGATGGTGGAATTTGAATTCAATTTAAAAAAATCTGGAATTAAGAATCGACTGATGACCATGAAACCATTGTCGATTGTCGGAAAAACCCATCTGGTTCACTAAAGTCCTTTAGGGAAGGAAATCTGTCGTCTTTATCTGGTCTGGCCTACATGTGACTCCAGAGCCACAGCAATGTGGTTGACTCTCTACTTCCCTCTGAACGAGGGCAACTGGGGATGGGCAATAAATGCTGGCCATGCAGCGACACCCATGTCCTATGAAATGATAAGAAAAATAGTAACATGGTTCACACAGCAACGAACATAGGAACAGGAGGAGGCCATTTGGCTCCATGAGTTTGTTGCATTCTTTAGTTAGATCCTGGCTGACCACATTTCCCTGCTTTGGTTCCCGCGACTAACAGGGAATCTGTCAATTTGTTTTGACATTTGCAATTGTTCCCTTACCTCAACATGTTTCCATTACTCTATATGTAAATAAATGCTTCCTGACATTATTCCTCACTCTAATTTTAATCATGTTGTGGATTCCCCAAGGGAGGAAATGGTTTCTCTTTATCCACCCTGTCGACTCCTTCAATCATTTGAAACATCTGAATTAGTTCACTGCTTAATCTTCTATGATGCCATCAATAGAAGCCCACTCAATGTCCTGAACCCATTTATCTCGACTTGCATTCTGCTGAATCGATGCTCCACTCCCTTCATATACCTTTCTTGAGGTGTGGCACTAGAACACAATGATTTTTTGCCTGAAACAAGGTTTAACAAGAGGAACAAAAACACAGGGGGACATAAGGAAGAAGACGGAATAAACTTTGACCTTAGCTTAGGGAGAGCAATATTTATTTATTTGTTATTTATTATTGTCTCAAGTAGGCTTACATTATGGGTGGCACGGTGGCACAGTGGTTAACACTGCTGCCTCACAGCGCCAAAGACCTGAGTTCGATTCCCGGCTTGGGAGTTTGCACATTCTCCCCGTGTCTGCATGGGTTTCCTCCAGGTGCTCCGGTTTTGTCCCACAGTCTGTAAGACGTACTGGTTAAGTGCATTGGCCGTGCTAAATTCTCCCTCAGTGTACCCAAACAGGCGTCGGAGTGTGGCGACTAGGGAATTTTCACAGTAACTTCATTGCAATGTTAATATAAGCCTACATGTGACACTAATAAATAAACTTAAAAAAACTTTAACACTGCAATGAAGTTACTGTGAAAATCCCCTAATCATCACACTCTGGCACTTGTTCTGTTCACTGAGGGAGAATTTACGACTTATGGAGGCAGAAATCTAGCAAGGGTGAAGATGTAATGGAGCAACAAATGAAGCAATGATTTCAAAGACAGGATTTTAAAAATAGTTGTCCCTGGATGTTGAAAGTAGATTTGGCATGGAAATAACGTCTCATTGTACCATACTTACTAGATTGACAGATATGGTCTTTTCCCAGGAATTTTCATTGTTTATCCCAGCATTGTTGCACAGTACATCTAGTCTTCCAAACGTCTGCACCGTTTCACAAAAAACATCTGGAAGAAACAGTGAACGATTTTTCATAGAATCATAGAATTCCTACAGTGCAGACGAAGCCATTCGGTCCATTGGGTCTGCACTGACTCTCCGAAAGAACATCTTATCCAAGCTCTTTACCCCTATCCCTGTAACCGCACACATTTACAACCTAACCTACATATCTTTGAACATTAAGGGGCAATTTAGCATGCCTAATCCACCTAACCTTCACATCTTTGGAGCGTGGGAGGAAACCGGATCACCCGGAGGAAACCTATGCAGACACAGGGAGAATGTGGAAACTCCACACAAACAGTGACCCAAGGCTGGATTCGAACCTGTGTCCCTGGCGCTGTGAGGCAGCAGAGTTAACCACTGTGCCACCGTGCCGCCCCTTCTGATTTGATTGATCAGATTTAGAAACTGTTGTTTCCCTGTAGCCTCCTACAGCGAAGGGCATTAAAGTATTTAGATTGCTGGCAGACAACATACAGTGTAGAAGGAGGCCATTCAGCCCATCGAGTCTGCACTGACCACAATCCCACTCAGGCCCTGTTCCTGTAACCCCCCACATATTTACCCTGCTAATCCCCCTGACACTAGTGTCAATTTAGCATAGCCAATCAACCCAACCCGCACATCTTTGGACTGTGGGAGGAAACCGGAGCATCCGGAGGAAACCCACACAGACACGGGGAGAATGTGCAAACTCCACACAGACAGTGACCTGAGGGCGGAAGTGAACCCAGGTCTCTGGTGCTGTGAGGCAGCAGTGCTAACCACTGTGCTACCATATAAGATGTTGTGAATTCATACAGCTTTCACTTGCTTAGTGTGCAATTTTTAATGCAGATATGAATTAAATTCCCATCCGCGATGTATATGCGGAGAGACTGACAGCTACCACTTCAACTCTGGCCTCTGCTTTGCCTCAGAAAGAATATGCTGGAAGACTAAAGTTTGTCTATTCTGCCGATGCTGAATGAGCTGTGGGGAGATTCTGGCAATTTTTGTGTCAGGTTCTTTTCTTTCTTGTTTGCAATACTGTTAAGATGATTCCATTGCCTTATCATTGAAACATTAAGATGGCACAACAAGGGCTGAAAATCTCCGACTGGTCATCCAGACAGGAGACCTGTTTCATTTAGACACCTGGGAGGCATAGCATCAGGAAGGGTGAGGTCAGACATCTTTTCAGAACAACTCATCAGCTACAGGTCACCAAGGCAACTGACCATGCCTCCAGGTCTGAGGAAGTTAGGCCCATTTGGGGTGGGAAGGTGGGAGGCCATGGGGGAGGAGAGAGATCCAAAACATTCGTGGACCAGGCTGGTTTTGAGAAGCCTGGAGCAGATCTTGCTCCTCCAGACCAAAAGGATGTGGAGGCATTGGAGAGAGGGTACAGAAAAGATTTATCAGGATGTTGTCTGGTATGGCGGGCATTAGCTATGAGGAGAGGCTGGAAAAATTTGGTTTGTTCTCACTGGAACGACGGAGGTTGAGGGGTGACCTGATTGAAGTCTACAAAATTATGGGGAGCATGGACAAAGTGGATAGTCAGAAGCTTTTTCCCAGGATGGAAGAGTCAATTACACGGGGGCTGATGCACGATTAATTCACTCGGGAGGCTGGATTGTACCCGGGAAATAAAGGCTTTTATTAGCAACAAGAATGGAGCATACTGCTTAACAATACAATCCCAGACTAAATGGTCACTAGGAAGTGCAGTGACCTTTATACTCCTATAGGTAGGCGGAGCCAACCGGAGTGTACCACAGAACAATACCAACAGGTAGAACACCCCAACCCTAACCCCAACAGTAACAAGAGTAACATATGTACAAGTACCCATAGTGATAACCATCTATGGTTCAGTACCCACAGGGGCATAGGTTTAAGATGTGAGGGGCAAGGTTTAAAAGAGATGTACGAGGCAAGTACAGGTATTAGATTTGGAGGTAGGTGAGCACTTTGGTGACAGTGACCACAATTCGATTACGTTTACCTTAGCAATGGAAAAGGATAGGTATATACCAAAGGGCAAGAGTTATAGCTGGGGGAAAGGAAATTATGATGCAATTAGGCAAGATTTAGCTGGCATAGGTTGGGGAAGGAAACTGCAGGGGATGGGCACAATTGTAATGTGGAACTTGTTCAAGGAACAGCTACTACGCGTCCTTGATAAATCTGTACCTGTCAGGCAGGGAGGAAGCAGACGTGTGAGGGAACCGTGGTTTACTAAGGAGGTTGAATCTCTTGTGAAGAGGAAGAAGGAGACTTACGTTAAGATGAGACATGAAGGCTCAGTTAGGGCACTTGAGAGTTACAAGTTAGCCAGGAAGGACCTAAAGAAAGAGTTAAGAAGAGCCAGGAGGGGACATGAGAAGTCTTTGGCAGGTAGGATCAAGGAAAACACTAAAGCTTTCTATCGGTATGTCAGAAGTAAAAGAATGACTAGGGTAAGATTAGGGCCAGTCAAGGACAGTAGTGGGAAGTTGTGCGTGGAGTCTGAAGAGGTAGGAGAGGCACTAAATGAATATTTTTCGTTGGTATTCACACTGCAGAGGGACAGTGTTGTCGAGGGGAGTACTGAGATGCAGGCTGTTGGACTGGATGGGATTGATGTTCATAAGGAGGAGGTGTTAGCAATTCTGGAAAGGGTAAAAATAGATAAGTCCCCTGGGCGGATGGGATTTATCCTAGGATTCTCTGGGAGGCTAGAGAGGAGATTGCAGAGCCTTTGGCTTTGATCTTTGTGTCGTCATTGTCTACAGGAACAGTGCCAGAAGACTGGAGGATAGCAAATGTTGTCCCCTTGTTCAAGAAGGGGAGTAGGGACAACCCTGGTAATTATAGACCGGTGAGCCTTACTTCTGTTGTGGGCAAAGTTTTGGAAAGGATTATAAGAGATAGGATTTATAATCACCTAGAAAGGAATAATTTGATTAGGGATAGTCAGCACGGTTTTGTGAAGGGTAGGTCGTGCCTCACAAATCTTATTGAGTTCTTTGAGAAGGTGACCAAAGAGGTGGATGAGGGTAAAGCGGTTGATGTGGTGTATATGGATTTCAGCAAAGCATTTGATAAGGTTCCCCATGGTAAGCTTTTGCAGAAAATACGGACACATGGGATTGAGGGTGATTTAGTGGTTTGGATCAGGAATTGGCTAGCTGTAAGAAAACAGAGGGTGGTGGTTGATGGGAAATATTCATCCTGGAGTTCAGTTACTAGTGGTGTACCGCAAGGATCTGTTTTGGGGCCACTGCTGTTTGTCATTTTTATTAATGACCTGGATGAGGGCATGGAAGGATGGATTAGTAAATTTGCGGATGACACTAAAGTCGGTGGAGTTGTAGACAGTGGGGAGGGAAGTGGCAGGTTACAGAGGGACATAGATAAGCTGCAGAGCTGGGCTGAGAGGTGGCAAATGGAGTTTAATGCAGAAAAGTGTGAGGTGATTTACTTTGGAAGGAGTAACAGGAATACAGAGTACTGGGCTAATGGTAAGATACTTGGTAGTGTGGATGAACAGAGGGATCTGGGTGTCCATGTGTACAGATCCCTGAAAATTGGCACCCAGGTTGATAGGGTTGTTAAGAAGGCATGCGGTGTGTTAGCTTTTATTGGTAGAGGGATTGAGTTTCGGAGCCAGGAGGTCATGCTGCAACTGTACAAAACTCTGGTGCGGCCGCATTTGGAGTATTGCGTACAGTTCTGGTCGCCGCATTATAGGAAAGATGTGGAAGTGTTGGAAAGGGTGCAGAGGAGATTTACCAGGATGTTGCCTGGTATGGTGGGAAAATCGTCTGAGGAAAGGCTGAGGGGCTTGAGGTTGTTTTCATTAGACAGAAGAAGGTTAAGAGATGACTTAATAGAGGCCTACAAGATAATCAGAGGATTAGATAGGGTGGATAGTGAGAGCCTTTTTCAAACAAAGAACAATACAGCACAGGAACAGGCCCTTCGGCATCCGGATTTTCCTCGGATGGTGATGGCTAGCACGAGGGGACATAGCTTTAAATTGAGGGGTGAGAAATATAGGACAGATGTTAGAGGTAGGTTCTTTACTCAGGGAGTAGTAAGGGCATGGAATGCCCTGCCTGCAGCAGTAGTGGACTCGTCAACATTAAGAGCATTCAAATGGTTATTGGATAAACATATGGATGATATTGGAATAGTGTAGATCAGAGGGGCTTTAGATTGGTTCCACTGGTCGGCGCAACATCGAGGGCCGAAGGGCCTGTACCGCGCTGTCGTGTTCTATGTTCTAAGTTTTTTTACACAGTGTGGTGGGTGCCTGGAACTCACTACCAGGGGAGGTAGTGGAAGCAGATACATAGAACATAGAACAGTACAGCACAGAACAGGCCCTTCGGCCCACGATGTTGTGCTGAGCTTTGTCTGAAACCCAGATCAAGCTATTTCCTCCCTATCATCCCGAAGTACTCCATGTGCCTATCCAATAGCTTCTTAAATGTTCCTAAAGTTTCTGACTCCACTATCCCTGCAGGCAGTCCATTCCACACACCAACCACTCTCTGAGTAAAAAACCTACCTCGGACATCCTTCATATATCTCCCACCATGAACCCTATAGTTATGCCCCCTTGTAATAGCTCCATTCACCCAAGGAAATAGTCTTTGAACGTTCTCTCTATCTATCCCTCTCATCATCTTGTAAACCTCTATCAAGTCTCCTCTCAACCTCCTCCGCTCTAAAGAGAAAAGCCCAAGTTCCCTCAACCTTTCCTCATAAGACCTACCCTCCAAACCAGGCAGCATCCTGGTAAATCTCCTTTGCACTCTTTTCAGTGTCTCCACATCCTTCTTATAGTGTGGTGACCAGAACTGCACGCAATATTCCAAATGTGGTCTCACCAAGGCCCTATACAGTTGCAGCATAACCCCACGGCTCTTAAACTCAAACCACCTGTTAATGAACGCCAACACACTATAGGCCTTCTTCACAGCTCTATCCACTTGAGTGACAACCTTCAGAGATCTGTGGATATGAACCCCAAGATCTCTTTGTTCCTCCACATTCTTCAGAAACCTACCTTTGACCCTGTAATCCACATTCAAATTTGTCCTACCAAAATGAATCACCTCGCATTTATCAGGGTTAAACTCCATTTTTCAGCCCAGCTTTGCATCCTATCTATAGAACATAGAACATAGAACATAGAACATTACAGCGCAGAACAGGCCCTTCGGCCCACGATGTTGCACCGACCAGTTAAAAAAAAAAAAACTGTGACCCTCCAACCTAAACCAATTTCTTTTCGTCCATGAACCTATCTACGGATCTCTTAAACGCCCCCAAACTAGGCGCATTTACTACTGATGCTGGCAGGGCATTCCAATCCCTCACCACCCTCTGGGTAAAGAACCTACCCCTGACATCGGTTCTATAACTACCCCCCCTCAATTTAAAGCCATGCCCCCTCGTGCTGGATTTCTCCATCAGAGGAAAAAGGCTATCACTATCCACCCTATCTAAACCTCTAATCATCTTATATGTTTCAATAAGATCCCCTCTTAGCCGCCGCCTTTCCAGCGAAAACATGTCTCTTTGCAGCCTACAACAGCCCTCCACCTCATCCACTACTCATCCAATTTTAGTGTCATCAGCAAATTTACTGATCTACCCTTCAGCCCCCTCCTCCAAGTCAGTTATAAAAATTACAAATAGCAGAGGACCAAGCACTGATCCCTGTGGCACTCCGCTGGTAACCGGTTTCCAGTCTGAAAATTTTCCATCCACTACCACCCTCTGTCTTCTGTGAGATACAGTCAGAGTTTTAACAATACCAGGTTAAAGTCCAACAGGTTTATTTGGTAGCAAATACCATTAGCTTTCGGAGCGCTGACGAAGGAGCATTATTCTGTAACTTGATTCTGTCTGTTTGCACTGTTTGAGAGCAGATTTCCACTCCATCTGACGAAGGAGCTGCGCTCCGAAAGCTAATGGTATTTGCTACCAAATAAACCTGTTGGACTTTAACCTGGTGTTGTTAAAACTCTTACTGTGTTCACCCCAGTCCAACGCCGGCATCTCCACATTCTGTTAGATTGCCAGTTACCTATCCAATTGGCCAAACTTCCCTCTATCCCACACATCCTTACTTGCTTCATAAGCCGACCATGGGGGACTTTATCAAACGCCTTACTAAAATCCATGTATATGACATCAACTGCACTGCCTTCATCAACACACTTAGTTACCTCCTCAAAAAATTCTATCAAAGTTGTGAGGCAAGACTTGCCCTTCACGAATCCGTGCTGACTATCCCGGATTAAGCTGCATCTTTCTAAATGGTCGTAAATCCTATCCCTAAGGACCTTTTCCATCAACTTACTGACCACCGAAGTAAGACTAACCGGCCTATAATTACCAGTGTCATTTCTATTCCCTTTCTTAAACAGAGGAACAACATTCTCCACTCTCCAGTCCTCTGGCACCACCCCCGTGTAAGAAGTTTAACAACACCAGGTTAAAGTCCAACAGGTTTATTTGGTAGCAAAAGCCACACCCGTGGACAGTGAGGACCCAAAGATCAATGCCAAAGGCTCTGCTATCTCATCCCTTGCCTCCCAAAGAATCCTAGGGTATATTTCATCAGGCCCAGGGGACTTATCAACCTTCAGTTTATTCAAAATTGCTAGTATATCTTCCCTCCGAACATCTACTTCCTCCAGCCGATCAGCCTGTGGCACCCTCTCTTCCTCAAAAACATGGCCCCTCTCCTTGGTGAACACCGAAGAATAGTATTCATTCATCACCTCTCCTATCTCTTCTGACTCCATGCACAAATTCCCACTGCCGTCCTTGACCGGCCCCAACCTCACCCTGGTCATTCTTTTATTCCTCACATAAGAGTAAAAAGCCTTGGATAGTGAGTTTTAAGGGGTGTCTGGACAAATACATGAATGAAGTAAAGTTAAAAGTTCATTTATTAGTCACAAGTAAGGCTTACATTAACACTGCAATAAAATTACTGTAAAATTCCCCCAGTCGCCACACTCCGGCACCTGTTTGGGTCAATGCGCCTAACCAGCACATCTTTCAGGCTGTGGGAAGAAACCGGAGGAAACCCGAAGGAAACCCACGCAGACATGGGAAGAACGTGCAAACTCCACACAGACAGTGACCCAAGCCGGGAATCGAACCCGGGTCCCTGGAGCTGTAATAGAGGGTCCCCCGAAAGGTAGAGGGTTTTAGTTCACACAGGCAGCATGGTCGGTGCAGGCTTGGAGGGCTGAAGGGCCTCCTCCTGTGTTGCAATTTTCTTTGTTCTAGACAGATAATACTAAACAGGAACTCGTGCTTTTGTGTTCCTCTTCGGTTCAATCGCCAGCAGAGGGATGCTACTCCATCCAGATCAGGGCAAGAGTCAGGATCCTACATACATCACAGGACTTTGGTTTGTATTTGACAGAGCCTAGTACCTGATTCAAGGTGCTGCTCAAACCGACCTGCTGGGGAATTACACTGGCGGCAACAGAACAGCTATTTTTGAGCTATTGCTGGTCTATTTCTACTGTCCTCTACTTTAGGGGAAATGATAGTCTGGTGATTATTTCTCAACTATTAATCCAGAAACTCAGCTGATGTTCTGGGGACCCAGGTTCAAATCCCACCACAGCAGATGGTGGAATTTGAATTCAATTTTAAAAAATTGGAATTAAGAATCTACTAAATTACCATGGGAGGCATTTGGGGTGAGAAGGTGGGAGACCATGGGGGAGGAGAGAGATCCAAAACATTAGTGGACCAGGCTGGTTTTGAGAAGCCTGGAGCAGACCTTGCTCCTCCAGACCAGAAGAATGTAGAGGCTTTGGAGAGGGGACAGAAAAGATTTACCAGGATGTTGCCTGGTATGGAGGGCATTGTTGGAAAAACCCATCTGGCTCACCATTCTTTAGGGAAGGAAATCTGCCATCCTCACCTGGTCTGGCCTACATGTGGCTCCAGAGCCACAGCAATGTGGTTGACTCTCGACTGCCCTCGGGCAACTCGGGTTGGACAATAAATGCTGGCCAGTCAGCGACAGCCATTTCTCATGACTGAATAAATGAGATAAGAGCCCTTAACATTGGTAAGAGGCCTTAACATTGGTAAGAGGCCTTAACATTCACCTCCACTGTCTTTATGATCCCATGAAAAATCTCCTACCCAAGCTGTCTTTTTCTGTTCCATCATCCAGGTTTTTCATGTACACACTAAGATGCTAAAAGCTTTTGTTGTGAGCTTGTTTCAGGATTCTTCCTTCCGTAAGCCAAAACTGAACAAAAGGTAATGACTTTTAATTTAAAATAATATTGGTTAGATGTTCATTTGCCCACCATCTCTACCGAGGAACAATCCCTGCCCATTTCCCTGGTTTGGGGCATCATTATATACTCTTGCCCAGTTCCCAGCCATGAAGGGAGAGCTGGTGAGAGATCCCGAGGTGAGTCCACCTGTTGCTGCAGTTAGGCCAAGGCTCCAGCATCAAAAGATGTGTGGGGGGTCAATTAATGAGGCAGGACAAAAAGTAAGAATTGCATTTAGATAGCAGCCTTCATGACATCTCAAAGTGCCTTGGAGATCCAGTGCAGACACAATGGGCCAAATGGCCCACTTCTGCGCTGTAATAGTTCTGTGATTCTTTGACTTTAGGGACAGTGAGGTTTGTTTAGGTGTAATCATTGTTGTAATGTACAAAACAGGACAGAAAGTTTGGACACAGCCAACTCCCTCAAACAGCAATTTAATAATGACTGAATGATTTGTTTTATGTGCATGCAAGGTGAGTAGTTGGTGGATGGTTAGAGTGTGGTACAGACCAACAACATGGGTTCAATCCCAATATTTGAATGTTTTAAAGGCAAAGATAAATAAATTTTTGAACAGTAGAGGAATTAAGGGTTATGGTGAACGGGCGGGTAAGTGGAGCTGAGTCCACGGAAAGATCAGTCATGATCTTATTGAATGGCGGAGCAGACTCGAGGGCTGAATGGCCTATTCCTGCTCCTAGTTCTTATGTTCTTATACTGGGAGGTATTCCTTGGGGCCTGCCTCCTCATGTTACCCCACAGTAATACCAAGCCATATAAGCCATGATTATTCACCTTTGGACAATGGGGAGACTGCCTCAAAGAGAGAATTTGTTTTACTGACATTGATCGAGGGATAAGCATTATCTGGGACACAGTAAATAACTCCTCGGCTCTCCCTCGCATATAGCCACAGGATCTTTTTCCACCACCTGAGAGAGTAGGCAGGGCCTCAGTTTGCAGGCGGTATGGTGGCACAGTGGTTAGCACTGTGACCTCACAGCTCTGGGGACCTGGGTTCGATTCCCGCCTTGGGTCACTGTCTGTGTAGAGTTTGCACATTCTCCCCGCATCTGCGTGGGTTTCCTCTGGGTGCTACGGTTTCCTCCCACAGTCCAAAGATGTGTGGGTTAGGTGCATTGGTCATGCTAAATTGCGCCTTAGTGTCCCGGGATGCGTAAGTTAGAGGGATTAGTGGGGTAAATATGTGGGGTTAATGGGATAGGGCCGAGGTGGGATTGTTGTTGGTTCAGAGTTAATGGGCCGAATCTTTTGCACTGTAGGGAACCTATGATAATGTCTCATTTGAAGGATAGCACCGTTGAAAGTGTAGAGTTCCCTCAGTACCGCACTGAAGCGTCAGCCTAGATTTGGGACTCAAGTACCTGAAGTGCGACTTGAACTCGCACCTTCTGGGCCCTGATCTTTTCCTGAAAACCCTGTTACTGAGGCCTTCAGCAAGTGTTGGCCAAAATGGACCACAAGACCATAAGATATAGGAGCAGAATTAGGCTGTTCGGCCCATCGAGTCTGCTCCGCCATTCAGTCATGGCTGATATGATTCTCATCCCCATTCTCCTGCCTTCTCCCCGTAACCCTTGATACCCTTATTGATCAAGAACTTTTCTATCTCTGTCTTAAAGACACGCAATAACCTGGCCTCCACAGCCCTCTGAGGCTTGTAGTTATTCTTCCGCTGCTCCTTCCTCATGTGAAGCCTTTCAGACCTTCCTGCAGCCACCCCAGGCACCACTGGCAGATGAAGGGAAATGGACCCCTGCCCCTCTTTCAGCATTTCTGTGTGATAGGAAGGAAAACGATCCTCAAGGTGTGGGGATGGGCAAATTAATAAAACTGGGATGGGAAAGCAGCTATAGACACCACTGCTCGATTTTTCCCTGTGATTTCATTGCTATCTGTCTGATTTGGGGCTGAGTACGAACATATGAACAAGGATCAGGAGTAGGCCATTCGGCCTCTTGTGCCAGCTCTGCATTTAATAAGATCATGGCTAATCTGAGATTAAACCTCATATCTGCACCCGGCCTAGCCCGAAAGCCTATCACCCCTGTGCTAACCACGAATCCAGCCACCTCGACCTTACAAAGATTCAAGGGGCGGGATTTTACGGCCGTGCTCGCCCCAAAACTGGGAAATCCTGCCCAAGGTCAATGGCCCTTTGCATGGTCCGCACCCCCCGCCCCCCACCGCGCGCCCGCTATGATCCCATGACAGGCAGGACAGGAAAATTCCCCTCAAAGACTCTGCGTCCACTGCCTTTTCTGGAAGAAGTTCCAAAGACTCACAACCCTCTGAGAAATGACATTTCACCTCATCTCCGTTTTAAATGAGCGACCCCTTATTTTTAAGCAGTGACCCTTAGTTCTGGATTCTCTCGCAAGAGGAAACATCCTTTCCACATCCACCCTGTTAAGACAACACTGTCAGGTTGCACGTGTTTGGACTGTGGGAGGGAACCGGAGCACCTGGAGGAAACCCATGCAGACACGGGGAGAATGTGTAGACTCCACACAGACAGTGACCCAAGGCTGGAATTGAACCTGGGTCCCTGGTGCTGTGAGGCAGCAGTGCTAACCACTGTGCCACAGTGATCGCCTTCATGGGTGAGTCCCAATTTCTTGGGAGTTCAACAGTTGGCTATCCATTTTGCTGCTGATACACCAGGAGTTGAAAACAGTGTGGCCTGTTGCCTAGGCCCACCTGATGCCACATTCTGGCATATGGCTGCTTCACCATCCAAATTGGGGCCCTCTGACATATGTAAGGCCCTGATCGATTGAGGCCAGACAAAAAAGGAACACAAAAATTATTCAAAGTTATATTTTAAACGACGAGGAGTGTCTCCCCTTCAAACTTATTGGTCAAACTTAGCTGGCAGGCTGTAGGCCTCCCCCTCGGATCCCCCCTTTAATCGTGGAAAACATCCTTTCCAGATGTATCACAGTTTGGTATGGCTCCTGCTCTGCCCAAGACCGCAAGAAACTACAAAGAGTTGTGAACGTAGCCCATTCCATCACGCAAACCAGCCTCCCATCCATTGACACTGTCTACACTTCCCGCTGCCTCGGCAAAGCAGCCAGCATAATTAAGGATCCCACACATCCCGAACATTCTCTCTTCCACCTTCTTCCGTCAGGAAAAAAGATACAAAAGTCTGAGGTCACGTACCAATCGACTCAAGAACAGCTTCTTCCCTGCTGCCATCAGACTTTTGAATGGACCTACCTCGCATTAAGTTGATCTTTCTCTACACCCTAGCTATGACTGTAACACTACATTCTGCACTCTCTCCTTTCCTTCTCTATGAACGGTATGCTTTGTCTGTATAGCGCGCAAGAAACAATACTTATCACTGTATAGTAATAATACATGTGACAATAATAAATCAAATCAAATCAACTCCCTCCCAAACCAAGGCTCTGTCTGTAGGCCTCCCAGATCTAATCTTGAGCACGGTATATGTTTGGTTTAGGCGCAATTACTATTTCATTTGGTTTACAAAGCATGTGCTTTTAATTTTAATTTCAAAGTGACTTGAGTTTGGGCAGTTTCAGAGTAATTCATGAATATTCAAAGACTCCTGTTGCTGTATAATCGAATGCAGATTGGGAACAGGGAAGCAGATCTCTCCCCTTTTGTCCCCGTGCTAACCATTGCAAGCAGAGTGACGAGGAAGCCCTTCTGATGCGGAAAGCAGAAATGAAATAGGCATGAGCCTATGCAGTTTAATGATAAGGGTGGAAGGATGGTTGAACAGATATTTGATGTTTCACCGTTTGCAAAGATCATTTAATTAAATCTGTAAAATTTAGTTCAAGTCCAGATGTTTCATTTGTTATCCCTTGTGAATTTATAATCTGAGTGACGCATTCTGCAAGAACTGCTTGTAAAATCTGAACCAGTTGCAGAAAGCTAAGAACCTAATAAGACAAGCCATTACTGTGGTCTGGCATGCATCAGTAATTTGATTCTGGTTTTAAATACACACAGGTTTGCACGTTCTTCCTGTGTCTGCATGGGTTTCCTCCGGGTGCTCCAGTTTCCTCCCACAGTCCAAAGATGTGCAGGTTAGATGGATTGGCCATGCTAAACTGCCTCTTAGTGTGCCAAGTTGTGTAGGTTAGGGGGATTCGCAGGGTAAATACGTGGGGTTGCTGGGATAGGGCCTGTGTAAGATTTAAAAAAGGTGGGTTGGTACAGACATGATGGGCCAAATGGCCTCCTTCTGCACTGTTGGCATTCTATGATATCTCAGTGATTTCTGGAGTAGAGTACTATCGATCAATAGCATCTTGATTTCCGAGTGGTTTCTTGCGTCAGAAGCACAGAAACAGGAGTTGGCCATTCAGCCCCTCAAGCCTGCTCCACCATTCAATTAGATCAAAGCTTATCTGCTCCTCAACTCAACTTAGCTCCACTTTGATAACCTTACCTAGCAACATTCTATCAGTTTCAGCTTGACTGTCACAGCATCAGCAGCCTTTTGAGGAAGAAAATTCCAGATACCCACTATCCTTTGTTTGAAAAAGAGCTCCCTGATTCCCTCCTAAATGCCCTGGCTCTAACTTTAACATGATGGCAGGAATCCTGCAGCCTTTTTAATTTGATTTATTATTGTCACATATATTAGTATACACTGAAAAGTATTTCTTATGCGCTGTACAGACAAAGAATACCGTTCCTAGAGTACATAAGGGAGGAGGAAAGGAGAGGGTGCAGAATGTAGTGTTACAGCCATTGCTAGAGTGTAGAGAAAGATCAGTTTAATATATGACAGGACTATTCAAAAGTTTGATGGCAGCAGGGAAGAAGCTGTTCTTGAGTCGGTTGCTACAGTTGATACTAATAAATAAACATCAAACTGTTTACCAGGCTGATTCCGGGGATGGCAGGACTGATGTGTGAGGAGAGATTGACTAGGTTAGGATTGTTTTTGCTGGAGTTCAGATAAATGAGGGGGGATCTCATATGGACTTATAAAATTCTAACAGGACTAGACAGGGTCAATGCAGGGAAGGTGTTCCCAATGGTACGAGTGGCCAGAACCAGGGGTCTCAGTCTGAGGATTCAGGGTAGACCATTTAGGACGGAGGTGAGGAGACATTCCTTCACCCAAAGAGTGGTGAGCCTGTGGAATTCATTACCACAGGAAGTAGTTGATGCCAAAATATTGAATGTATTCAAGAGGCGGCTGGATATAACACTTGGGGCAAATGGGATCAAAGGTTATGGGGGAAAAGCAGGATTAGGCTATTAAGTTGGACGATCAGCCATGATCGTAATCATAGAATCATAGAATCCTACAGTGCAGAAAGAGGCCATTCGGCCCATCGAGTCTGCACCAACCACAATCCCACCCAGGCCCTATCCACATGTCCCTACATATTTACCCACTAACCCCTCTAACCTATGCATCCCGGGACACTAAGGGGCAATTTAGAATGGCCAATCAACCTAGCCCGCACATCTTTGGACTGTGGGAGGAAACCCATGCAGACACGGTGAGAATGTGCAAACTCCACACAGAATGGCGGGGCAGGCGCAAAGGGCCAAATGGCCTCCTCCTGCTCCTATCTTCTATGTTTCTATGTTAATTTTAAAAGTGACCTCAGACTTTTGCATCTTTTTCCCGACGGAAGAAGGTGGAAAAGAGAATGTCCAGGGTGCCTGGGGTCCTTGATTATGCTGGCTGCTTTCTCGAAGCAGGGGGAAGTGTAGATGGAGTCAATGGATGGGAGGCTGGTTTGCGTGAAGGATTGAACTTTGTTCATAACTTTTTGTAGTTTCTTGTGGTCTTGGGCAGAGCAGGAGCCATGCCAAGCTGTGATACAACCAGAAAGAATGCTTTCTATGGTGCATCTGTAAAAATTGGTGAGAGTCGTAGCCGTCATGTTGAATTTCATTAGCTTCCTGTGAAAGTAGAGGTGTTGGTGGAGCTTTCTTAACTCTAGCGTCAGCATGGAGACACCAGGACAGGTTGTTGGTGATCTGGACACCTAAAAACTTCAAGCCTCGTGCTGGGGTTTCCCCTGGCGGAGGCATCTCACCAATGGCCGGCAACAGGATCTTCTGGTTTTGCCAGAATCAATGGCTGTCTCCCTGTCCTGCCATCGGGGAACCCGGTGAGGGCATGGACTTTGGTGGGACTGGAAGATCCCACCTGACGTTCTCTTGTTCTTGATTCCAGTGGTTGAGTTTGAAGTTCCTCCCCATTTACCCTACCAAATCTAACATTTTAAACAAGAAGCTTCTATTTCCTCTGCTTTTATTGCTGTATCTTATTGATACATTTGTTTTTGCCGAGACATGATTCGTGCAAATCCAACATCATTTTGAATTCAAGTGCACCTCAGCGGTTGTTGCTTTTCTAGTACGGCACTGCTGATCGTTTTAATTGAACAAAACCACCTTCTCTCCTATTACTCTTTGTTACGGTTTTGTGGCAGAACTAATCAAATCATTCTTTATCCCTTCCACAAGAAAATTGTACATCTTAACAATTTCCTTTGTACTCGGAGACATTCTGAATATCAACTTTGTATAAATAAGTGTTCCTGTGAATTTAGTAACAGAAGGGAAACCATAGCAACAACTGTGATTGTTCCCAGCTCCTGTTGTTCCTATCACTGCGTCAGCCTTGGCCCAGTTGGTCGTGCACGTAGCTCTGAGTCTGGAAAATTGTGGGTTCAAACCCCACTCCTGATTGCTAGATTCCAAAGATGTGCAGGTCAGGTTGATTGGCCATGCTAAAATTGCCCTTAGTGTCCTGAGATGTGTCGGTTAGAGGGATTAGTGGGTAAATATGTAGGGATATGGGGGTCGGGCCTGGGTGGGATTGTGGTCGGTGCAGACTCGATGGGCCGAAGGGCCTCTTTCTGTACTGTAGGGCTTCTATGATTTCTATGATTTCGAGGCCCAAATGTCAAGGCTTACACACCAATGCAATACTGAAGGAGTGCTGCATTTCTGGGGGTGTCATTTTTCAGGCAATACATTAAAGTATGGCTATTGTTAAGGTGACACAGTGGTTAACACTGATCCCTCACAGCGCCAGGGACCCGTGTTCGATTCCTGGCTTGGGTCACTGTCTGTGCAGAGTCTGCAAGTTCTCCTTGTGTCTGCGTGGGTTTCCTCCGGGTGCTCCGATTTCCTCCCACAGTCTGAAAGACGTACTGGTTAGGTGCATTGGCCATGCTAAATTCTCCCTCAGTGCACCCGAACAGGCACCGAACTGTGGTGACTAGGGGATTTTCAAAGTAACTTCCTTGCAGTGTTAATGTAAGCCTACTTGTGACACTAATAAACTGATCTGATTTATTATTGCCACATGTATTAGTATACAGTGAAAAGTATTGTTTGTTACGTGCTATACAGACAAAGCATACCGTTCATAGAGAAGGAAAGGAGAGAGTGCAGGATGTAGTGTTACAACCATAGCTAGGGTGTAGAGAAAGATCACTTTAGCGCGAGGGAGGTCCATTCAAAAATCTGATGGCAGCAGGGAAGAAGCTGTTCTTGAATCGGTTGACATGTGACCTCAGATGTTTGTATCTTTTTCCCGACGGAAGAAGGCGGAAGAGAGTATGTCCGGGGTGCGTGAGGTCCTTAATTATGCTGGCTGCTTTTCTGAGGCAGCGGGAAGTGTAGACAGAGTCAATGGATGGGAGGCTGGTTTGGGTGATGGACTGGGTTTCATTCATGGCCCTTTGTAGTTTCTTGCGGTCTTGGGCAGAGCAGGAGCCAGACCAAGCTGTGATACAACCAGAAAGAATGCTTTCTATGGTGCATCTGTAAAAGTTGGTGAGGGTCGTAGCTGACACACCAAATTCCTTAAGTCTTCTGAGAAAGTAGAGGCGTTGGTGGGCTTTCTTAACTATAGTGTTGGCATGGGGGGGGGGGGGGACCAGGACAGGTTGTTGGTGATCTGGACACCTAAAAACCTGAAGCTTAAACTATGTCTGTTTTCTCAGACGATTCCATGCTGCTAATGTGCAACAATTATTTGATTTTGAGAGCTTGCTGTCCTCAAATTGGCTGCCGTGTTTCTGCATTGCATCAGTGATGGCACGTTACTGGCTGTGAAATGAGATATCCTGAGGTTGCGAAAGGCACTGTATTTAGTTTTGTTCTCATGCCACATTGGTAAAACTCCAACTGGAATCACAGCTGCATCCCTTGTTTCTTTTATGTTCTGGAGCTCAGGGGAGCAGTTTTATTTTGCAAAGAGAAATCTTTAATCAGAATGCTTTTGAATGCAAATTTAAAGCTTGTCCGATCAGCCCAGTGATTGGATTTCAGGAATTTGAAATTGCGCTGTGGGTTCATGCATATGAATACTTTGAAGTTTGTCTTGATATAGACTTAGTTGACCTGTTTCAAACAGATTAGCGAATACGTCTGCTAAAATAATAGGTCAGACCATCGCTGTGATGGTGAGGGTTGACCAGTTGTGAAAGCCTTTTCCTTTAAGCCAACCCTGCTTGCCCGAAGGTTGACTGATTTTGACTCTGCTTTGACCCAAACCATTGATAACAATTGGCCCCTTTTTGTTGCTTCTGGCTTGTGTGACCATATTCACTGACGTAGAAAGAGAAAATGCTGGAATTACCCAGTTGCACAGATAGCATCTCGAGAGGGAGGGAGAGAGCGCGGAGAGGTAAACAACACTTCATCAGAAATGAAAGCTTTCAGCTTCACTTCATCTGTTAGTCCCTGCCTCCCACTGCCTTTCACATGCCTTACTTTCCCTTAGCGAACCAGGCAGCATCTGTGGAATGAGAAACAAGAGTCACCATTTCTGTTTGATGACCTTTCGCTCCAAGCTGATGGAAGTTCATCGACCTGAACTGTTAACTCTGCTCCCCTCTCCCCACAGATGTTACCACACAAGTGTATCTGGCATTTTCTGTTTACAATTCAGATTTCCAGCAACCACGGTGCTTACATTCCTTGGGAGATGATGGGTGGGATTTTCCGGCCCTGCTCACCCCAAGGCTGGAAAATCTCGCCCGAGGTCAACAGATCTTTGCATGGTCCGTTTCCCGCCCTCTACGATTCCCGTGGCTGGCGGGACAGGAAGATTTCGCCCAGTGTTTTTCTTTGATGTTTTCAATTCATGCCCTTTCACATTGTCTGAAGGTAACCTCAGCTGTCTAACAATTGCTGATGTTTGCTTATAACCAGGCTGAAGCTCAATCTCCCAACACCTCCTCTCTCGTGCATTCCCCAGCCTCCCTCCATTCCGATCCCCAGATTCAGTTTTCCAGTGGAGTTGGATAATGAAAACTGCAAACCTCTCTGGCATAAAGATTTTACTTTCTGGTTTGATGCATCTGCATTTCATGGGTGGTGAACACTATTCGCGTTTGTTCTATTTGCAATCAAAACTTTAGAAATGGTTCAAGGAAACAATTCGTCACAGTTTTGGCAACCAACAACTCAAGTGCAAGTTCCAACACCTTCAAACTACTCTGCTTTTTAACTCCTCTGCTTGATGGAGGAAGGGCTTTTTGATAATAGTCTTCACTAAATCCCTACAGTGCTGAAGGAGGCCATTTGACCCATCAAGTCTGCACCAACCACATTCCCACCCAGGCCCAATTCCCATAATCCCACACATTTATCCTGCTAATCCCCCTGACACTAAGGTGCAGTTTAGCATGGCCAATCAACCTAACCCTCACATCTTTGGACTGTGGGAGGAAATCGGAGCATCAAGAGGAAACCCACGCAGACACAGAGAGAATGTGCAAACTCCACACAGACAGTGACTGAAACCGGAATTGAACCTGGGTCCCTGGTGCTGTGCCAACCACTGTGCCACCGCGCAGCCTGGTCTTAAACTTAATGAGGCAACAACAACTCACTGAGACTCATTAAACAGCACCTTCCAAACTCCTGATGTCAACCAGGGAGGCGATGGCTGAGTGGTATTGTCGTTGGCTATTAAACCGAGCTAATGTTCTGGGGACCTGGGTTTGAATCCGACCATGGCAGATAGTGGAATCTGAATTCAATAAAAAAGATCTAGTTTAAGAATCTACTGATGACCATGAAACCATTGTCAATTGTCAGAAAAACTCATCTGGTTCACTAATGCCCTTTGGGGAAGGAAGTATGCCGTCCTTACCTGGTCTGACCTACATGTAACTCCAGAGCCACAGCAATGTGGTTGACTCTCAACTGACTTCAGGCAATTAGGGGCGGGCAATAAATACTGGCCAGCCAGCAATGCCTATGTCCCACGAATGAGTAAAAAAAAACATTTAAATGGACGAGGGCAGCAGATGCAAGGGAAACCTCCAACTGCAATTTGCCCTCCAAGTTACATGCCATCCTGGTATAGGTTCCTGATCCTTTGGTGCCACTGTGTCAAAGCCTTGGAACTCACAATCTAACAGCCCCGTGTGTGTACTGACACCACACAGACTGCAGCGGTTCAAGAATGTGGCTCGTCACATTCTTCTCAAGGGCAATTAGGGTTGGGGAATAAATGCTGGCCTACACAGAAGTTGAAACCCATGTTTTCTTGTCCAAGGTTCCCCATTTAATTTGACCTACTTGTGAGTTACACTGCAGTGCAAGTTGATCAAGTAACCTCTATCTGATTTCAAGACTCAGTGACATTAAATTCTTCAGCTTTATCTCTCATGCTGAGGTCCCAGGATGTCCCCAAAGTTTCTCCCGCACAGGAACGTACAAATTAGGAGCAGGAGTAGGCCACTTGGTCCTGAGAGCCTGTTCTCCCTATGAATAAAGTCATGGCTGATCCGATTATAACCTCAACGCCACATCCTTGCCTACCCCTGATAACTGTTCACCCACTTGGTAATCAAGAATCTATCTCACTTTGCCTTCAAAATATCCAAAGAGTGGGATTTTCCAGCCGCACTCGCCCCAAAACCTGAAAATCCTGCCCGAGGTCAATGGACCTTTACATCGTCCCCTCCCCCTACCCCCATCCACTATGATTCCCGTGGCGGATGAGATGGGAAAATCTCTCCCAAAGACTCTGGGAGGAATTTTCCACTCCTATTTCTGGAGGGTGGGATTAGTGGCGGGGCAGAAGAGTCCACGGGAGTCCCAAAGCACATTTTACATCGCCAATGATGTAACGGGTATCCCTGATAAGTAAGTGTGATTATCAGGCCTTTACTCCTGATAGCCCATTCACACCAATGTGAATCACAACAGGACCCTATGACATGCACCCTGGCGAGCAGAACCTGCTGGAAGTGTACAGGTGAGTACAGAATGCATTGCCTGGGGAAGGTACAGGGTAGTGCCAAGGTAATGCAGCTGAGAGTGATGGGGCATTGTCCAGGCAGTTCTATGGGCAGTGCTGGGTCCAGGGGGAAGTGCCAGGATTAGCAGACAGCACCAGAGCAGTGCCAGTGCAGAGTGGACTTTTAATTCCAGCCGGTTCATTGAGTTTATATTCCACCATCTGTGATTCAAAGCTGGGTTCCAGGTCCCCAGAGGATTACCCTGGGTCTCTGGAGTACTAGGCCAGAGACAATACCACTGTGCCACCACCTCCCAGTCTTCCACCTGTGTACCATCTACAAGATTCACTGGAGGAAGTTACCAAGGTGCTTTCAGCAGCACCTTCCAATTCCATGACCATGACCACCTGGAAGGACAAGAGCAGCAGATACCCGGAAACGCCACCACCTGGAGGTTGCCTTCCAAGTCACTCACCATCCTGACTTGGAAATATATCACCGTTCCTTCACTGTTGCTGGGTCAAAACCCTGGCATTGTCTCCCAAACAGCATGGCGGTTGTACCTACACCTCAGGGACTGCCTTGGATAAGCAGCCAGCATAATTAATGACCCCACGCACCCCAAACATTCTCTCTTCCACCTTTTCCAGTCGGGAAAAAGATACAAAAGTCTGAGGGCACGTACCAATCGACTCAAGATCAGCTTCTTTCCTGCTGCCATCAGACTTTTGAATGGATCTACCTCACATTAAGTTTATTTTTCTCTACACCCTAGCTATGTCTGTAACACTACATTCTGCACTCTCTCCTTTCCTTCTCTATGAACGGTATGCTTTGTCTGTATAGCACGCAAGAAACAATACTTTACACTGTATGTTAATACATATGACAAAAATAAATCAAATCAAATATTAATCAGAATTGACTCAACAGCTGGGCTGCATCAACAAGTACCACCGCTACCAAGATGAAGGAGAGAGCCTCCCTGAGGTGCCTTCAAACATGAGGTAAGTTTCTTTCAGAAAGCCAGGGTCAGACAGGCCCTGGTGATCCAGTTTTGGGTGGGAAGCATCACATCCCAGCAATGGTGCTGTGAGGGTGGCTATCGATGTCGGAGAGACCCTCCCTGGGCCACGATGGCCCGCCAGGTGGGAAGGTGAGGGGATTTTCCTTCTACAGTCAGTTGTTACAATCTGAAATGCAGCAGCTCAAAGGGTGATGGAAACAGATTGAATAATAACTTTCAAAAGGAAGTTGGGTAAAGTGCTTGAAAAGGAGAAACTTGCCAAGCAATACAGTAATAGTGGGTGAGTGTGACTAACTGGATAGCTCTTTCAAAGAGGCAGCACCAACACAACTGGCAGAATGGCCTCTTTCTGTACAGCCTGATCCCACTTCCATGCTTCATTTCCAAAACCATGTTTCTCTAAATCAAGATTCAATTGAGCATCTTGCAAATTTTTGGCGTCCTACTTGTCATGTGGTGTTAACATTCTTTGTCATTTGAGTTGCCAGTTTTAATACATTCCAGTAGGTTCAGTTAGTTAAATGGCCAGAATACAGTACAGAATAACACCATCAGGCCCGGTTCGATTCCTGTACCAGGGAGTTCCTGGCATCTTGCTCCCAGAGTACTCATTGGAATTTCGAATTTAGAAGAATGAGGGGGGATCTTGTAGAAACATATAAGTTTATGAAGGGAATAGATAAGATAAAAGCAGGGTAGTTGTTTCCACTTGCGGGTGAAACCAGAATAAGGGGGCATGGCCTCAAAATAAGGGGGAGCAGATTTAGGATTGAGTTGAGGAGGAACTTCTTCACCCAAAGGATTGTGAAATTGTGGAATTCCCTGCCCAGTGAAGCAGTTGAGGTTACCTCATTGAATGTTTTTATGTGCATGTGGGTGAGAAGCTGGTGGATAGTTAGAGTGTGCGACAGACCAACAGGTTCAATCCCCATACTTGAATGTTTTTAAAGCAAAGATAGATACATTTTTGAACAGTAAAGGAATTAAGGGTTATGGTGAATGGGCGGGAAAATGGAGCTGAGTCCACGAAAGGATCAGCCATGATCTTATTGAATGGTGGAGCAGGCTCGAGGAACCAGATGGCCTACTCCTGCTCCTAGTTCTTATGTTCTTATGTTATATCATAGCATAAGCCATGATTCGCAATCCTTGGACAACAAAGATGCTGTACTGTGAGAGATTACATTGAAGTAATCTGAAACACTGTAAGAGCTTTCAGACTGTCCAATACCCTTGGACAATAGACATTTGAGTGTACTAACTGTGAAATAATTTTTACTGACCTTTCATTTGGGGCAGTGATGTGACGTCGCAGGCTATAAACATAGTTCTACCGGGCCCATACCTCTGATCGAACTCTGCTTTAGCAACAGCACCTTGTGTACGATTGATGTCACAGATAACGACCTAAAAGATGAAAATTAGACACTTACACTAACTGTGGAAAGAAGCTGGAGAAAGAAATGAAAGACCAGTTATTCCAGTGCATGTGTACCATTGCACATTTAATTTAAAAGTGGCAGAAGTATCTCAAACACTCGGCCTTGTGCAATGTTCCAGTGAACCCCAACACAAACTGGAGGAACAGCTCCTCATCTTCCGATTGGGCACTTTACAACCTTCTGGACTGAACATTGAGTCCAACAGCCTCAAAGCACAAACTCTCCCCTTCACCTTCTTCCCCATTTCCATTCATTTTATTTCATTTCTTCTTTTCATCTCATTCATCCATTTTTATTACTTTTTCATTCTCGGGCGGCACGTTGGCACAAGGGCGGCACGGTGGCACAGTGATTAGCACTGCTGCCTCACAGCTCCAGGGATATGGGTTCAATTCCCAGCTTGGGTCACTGTCTGTGTGGAGTTTGTGCATTCTCCCCGTGTCTGCGTGGGTTTCCTCCGGGTGCTCCGATTTCCTCCCATGCTCCAAAGATGTGCGGAATAGGTTGATTGGCTATGCTAAATTGTCCTTTACTGTCCCGGGATGTGTAGGTTAGAGGGATTAGTGGGGTAAATGTGTGGAGTTATGGGGATAGAGCCTAGGTGGGATTGTTGTCGGTGCAGACGCGATGGGCCGAATGGCCTCCTTCTACATTGTGTGGAGATGCCGGCGTTGGACTGGGGTAAACACAGTAAGAAGTTTAACAACACCAGGTTAAAGTCCAACAGGTTTATTTGGTAGCAAAAGCCACACAAGCTTTCGAGGCTCTAAGCCCTTCGGCCTCCTTCTACATTGCCAGGATTCTGTGATGATTTCTATGAATTCCCATTTTTTATTTTTCTGCTTCTGAAATCCACTCTCCATCTCGACTTCTAACCCTCCCCCGCCCCCATCTCCCCCAAGGCCAATTGCCACATTCCTCTGGTAGTCCCCTAACAATCTGTACCTTTGTTCTGCCATTCACACATTCTGATCTCTTAGCACCTTTCTCAGCCTTTATCATCCCCATTTACATTCCCTTTATCCAATTATGCCGTCCCTCCCCACCCCCACAGTATAAATCCTGTCTGATTTTCTTTGCCTTCAGCTCTGAGGAAGGGTCATCCAGTCTTAAAATGTTGGCTACATTCTCTCTCCACAGACACTGTCAGACATGCTAAGTTTCTCCAGCATTTTCTGTTTTTGTTTCAGATTCCAGCATCTGCAATATTTCACCTTTTCCTTCAATGCTTATTGGTTTTTGGCATTTTCTTTTTCTTTATACTTCCATGGGATATGAACCAGCATTTGGTGCCCATTCCTATTTTCCTCTTGAACTACTTTCAGAGGGCATTTAATAGTTAACCACATAGCTGTGGGTCTGGAGTCACATGTAGGCCAGACCAGGTAAGTACGGCAAATTTCCTTCCAAAAGGGCAATTGTTGAACCAGGTGGGTTTTTACGACAATTGACAATGGTTTATTGGTCATGGTTACACAGTGGTTAACACTGCTGCCCCACAGCACCGGGGACACAGGTTCGATATTGGCCTTGGGTGACTGTGTGGAGTTTGCACGTTCTCCCCATGTCTGTGTGGGTCTTCTCCGGGTGCTCTGGTTTCCTCCCACACTGTGCAGCTTAGGTGTATTGTCCATGTTAAATTGCCCCAAGATGTGTCGGTTAGGGGGATTAGCGGGGTAAATGCTTGGGGTGATGGGGATAGGTCAGGGGGTTGGACTGGGGTTAGATGCTGTGTTGGTGAGTCAGTGCAGACTCAATGGGCTGAATGGCCTCCTTCTGCACTGTAGGGCTCCTATGATTTTATTCAATGATTAGACTTTTAATTCCAGATTATTATTGGCTTCAATTCCAGATTTTTATTGCCATGGTGGAATTCGAACCCGGGTCCCCAGAACATTATCCTGGGTCTCTGGGATTACTAGTCTGGTGACAATACCACTACGCCACTGCCTCTCCATGACAACAAAAGAATGAAAGAGCGTTTCATGTCCTCAGGATGATCCAAGGTACTGCAAACCCGTGAAGTATTTTTGATATGTTGCCTTAGCTGCGATGTTGAAAAACTATGAAAGCTGACAAATAGAAGCATAGAATTCTACAGTGCAGAAGGAGGCCATTCGGCCCATCGAGTCCATACTGACCACAATCCTACCCTGGCCCTATTCCAGTAACCCCACACATTTACCCTGCTAATCCCCCTGACCCTAGGGGCAAATTAGCATGGCAAATCAACCTAACCCGCACATCTTTGGACACGGGGAGAATGTGCAAACTCCACATAGACAATGTCCCAAGTCGGGGATCGAACCCGGGTCCCTGACGCTGTGAGGTACCAGGGCTAACCATTGTGCCACCATGCTGCCCACAGTCGGCTCAGGTCCAAACTCTATGCCTGCAGCCAAGTGCATCTCAGACAGGCCGAATTCAAGTTTATATAATGCTTAACAATTGGATAAAACTTCCAAAGTCTGCAAGGCCTGGATCACCTATGCTTCATGGAATGTTAAGATAAGTATTTCGATAGGCGAGGTTCAATCATTAGCCATTACAGACATTGTCAAAGCGTGTTACTAATCTATTTATGTTTGGGGAATAGATTTTATCTGGGTGTTAGAAATATCAGCACGATTGACACGAAGCAAAACAAAGGGCCTCCGCACGACAGAACTTTATCAAAGAGTGCAATCACACATGCGCTGCCCTCGGGGTTTCTTATTCCATTTGTTCCACGTGTTCATCGTATCTACAGATTCCACCATTGTAGCTTTGTGAGATTTATGAAGCTCAGCTCCTACTGCTGATCGTAAAGAAAGACCAAATAAAAATGGGTTCCTGAGAGACCTTCCATCATACTGGAATGGGGCGGCACGGTAGCACAGTGGTTAGCACTGCTGCTTCACAGCTCCAGGGTCCAGGGTTCGATTCCCGGCTCGGGTCACTGTCTGTGTGGAGTTTGCACATTCTCCTCGTGTCTGCGTGGGTTTCCTCCGGGTGCTCCGGTTTCCTCCCACAGTCCAAAGATGTGCGGGTTAGGTTGATTGGCCAGGTTAAAAATTGCCCCTTAGAGTCCTGAGATGCGTAGGTTAGAGGGATTAGTGGGTAAAATATGTGGGGGTAGGGCCTGGGTGGGATTGTGGTCGGTGAAGACTCGATGGGCCGAATGGCCTCCTTCTGCACTGTAGGGTTTCTATGATTTCTTTCTATGATCACTTTGAAGTGATGTTGACCTGAGACAGTCCCGAAATTTCCTGGCAGCTTGTCACTCCTCTATCTACGGTGGAAAAGGCATATGGGACACTTGCCTTTATCAACCGAGGCATAGAATACAGGGGAAGTCACGTTGGAGTTGTATAGAACTTTGGTGAGGCCACAGCTGGAGTACTGTGTGCAATTCCGGTCACCACATTGTAGGAAGGACGTGAACGCACTGGAGGGGTTGCAGAGGAGATTCACCAGGATGCTGCCTGGGATGGAATATTTAAGTTATGAAGAAAGTTTGTGTAGGCTTGGGTTGTTTTCATTGGAGCAGAGAAGACTGAGGGGCGACCTGATTGAGGTGTACAAGATTATGAGAGTCATGGACAGAGTGGATAAGGAGCAACTATTCCCCTTAGTTGAAGGGTCAGTCACGAGAGGGACATAGGTTCAAAGTGAGGGGCAGGAGATTTAGGGGGGGATGTGAGGAAAATCTTTTTTACCCTGAGGGTGTTGACAGTTTGGAATGCGCTGCCTGGGAGGGTGGTGGAGGCGGGTTGCCTCACATCCTTTAAAAAGTATCCATATGAACACTTGGCATGTCATAACATTCAGGGCAATGGGACAAGTGCTGGCTAATGGGATTAAAGTTTAAAGTTGATTTATTAGTTATAAGTAAGGCTTACATTAATACTACAATGAAGTTACTGTGAAATTCCCCTAGTCGTCACACTCCAGCAGCTGTTCAGGTCAATGCACCTCACCAGCACGTCTTTCGGACTGTGGGAGGAAACCGGAGCACCCGGAGGAAACCCACGCAGGCACGGGGAGAATGTGCAAACTCCACACAGACGATGACCCAAGACGGGAATCAAACCTGGGTCCCTGGTGCTGCGAGGCAGCAATGCTAACCACTGTGCCACCGTGCCGGCCCGTGGGAGTTAGGTGGGAGTTCAGGTGTTTTTAGTGTGTCGGTGCGGACTCGATGGACTGAAGGGCCTCTTCTGCGCTGTATGATTTTATGATGTCATTGGGAATCCTGATTGTCCACGTAATCCGGGTTTCCGCCTACATTCCCGGTGAAGCTATGTTTAAACTTTTAAGTTTATTTATTAGTATCACAAGTAGGCTTACATTAACACTGCAATGAAGTTCCTGTGAAAAGCACCTAGTCGCCACACTCCAGTGCCTGTTTGGATACACTGAGGGAGAATTTAGCGTGGCCAATGCACCTAACCAGCATGTCTTTCGGACTGTGGGAGGAAACCGGAGCACCCGGAGGAAACCCACACAGACACGGGGAGAACGTGCAGACAGTGGCCGAAGCCGGGAATCGAACCCGGGTACCCGGCACTGTGCGGCAGCAGTGCTAACCACTCTGTCACCGGTGGCAGAGTAAGAGCTAGTTCCAAGGAATTTCATGGAAACTGTGAGAACAAGAGTGTTGATGTTGGCAAGCGCACTGCAGTGCGCCTTCTTCATTCAACCGTACTTGAGGTAAAAAGTTAAATTAAGTAGCGAACAGCATTTGCATTAAATCAAAACAGATGACAAACACGTCCTTCAGTTAAAAAAAAAATCACCCTGTGTTAAAATGCCAAAATAACAATCTGTACTAAAGTAAAAGGAAGTACTTCCTTCCTTTTACATGAGGAATTCAGGACTGCAGATGCAGAGAGTTAATGACTCACAGTAACAGGGGTAATCAGCCCCTCAAACCTGTTCAATCATTCCAACGCTAATATCATTGTGTGGAGGTGCCGGCGTTGGACTGGGGTGGGCACTTTAATCTGGTGTTGTGAGACTTCTTACAACATCATTACCATCATTGTGGGTGGGATTCTCCGATCCCATCTGTGGCTGCCCCACTGCAAGTGAGAAGGGAAAATTTGGCGTTCCAGCCAACACCCCACTCACCTTCAGCGGCACTGGAGAATCCCAACCATGGGCGAGGATGGAGATTTCCAGTGTCCATCACCTGCCTTGGCTCCATATCCTTTTGCTCTATTGTCTAACACGAGTCTATTAATCTCAATTGTAAAGTTATTGCTGAAAATGCAAATGAACTTTTGAACCTTTATGTCCTGCACTTATCAGGACTGACACAAAAATACCAAATTTCAAAGGGACTAACAATTTTCAAGTACAAGTTATACTGCATGAGAGGAGGATGCTGATGGATTGGCAAGTGGACTCTGATTGCTCAAGCCGTTGCCATGGAGAATGCATTAGGGAACAGTCAAGTGCTAAGGACAAGATTTTCACTATTTTTGTTTAAATTCAAACCACATAAGTTGACCCTGGTTAGCTAGCATTGCCAAGGAGAATAAACCAGGAAATGACTGCTCCCCCAAACTTTTGTTGAGTAGAAAGAGTCCCAATGTGTGGACATATTCTTTCTATTTGCAAAGGCCAGGGCCCTGTGTGTGAATATATGTAGCTTCAACATATATTTTTATTCATTCGTGGGACATTGGCGTCGCTGGCTGGCCAGCATTTATTGCCCATCCCTAGTTGCCCTTGTTCAGAGGGCAGTTGAGAGTCAACCACATTGCTGTCGCTCTGGAGTCACATGCAGGCCAAATCAGATAAGGACGGCAGATTTCCTTCCCTAAAGGACATTACTGAACCAGATGGGCTTTTTCAACAATCGACAATGGTTTCATGGTCATCAGTAGATTGTTAGTTCCAGATATTTTTTTATTGAATTCAAATTCCACCATCTGCCATGGCGGGATTCAAACCCGGGTCCCCAAAACCTTAGCTGAGTTTCTGGATTAATAGCGATAATATCACTAAGCCATCGCTTCTCCTGTGTGTATAAGTCACAGACTGTGACCCGACTGTTAAAATTGGTTTGTCAGTGTAATGCTTAGCACAGTTAGAATACTCAAGTTCTGTACTGCCAAGTGATGAGTGGAAGATTGCTCCTCAGTCTTGTTTCAGTGAGTTAGATAACCATATTCACACTCCAGAGAATAGAGCGTGTAAGCGAGGCAAAAGTTGCTCAGTGCTGATGGAGTGCTGCACTGTTGTTCCAAAGAACAAAGAAAATTACAGCACAGGAACAGGCCCTTCGGCCCTCCAAGCCTGCACCGACCATGCTGCCCAACTGAACTAAAACCCCCTACCCTTCTGGGGACCATATCCCTCTATACCCATCCTATTCATGTAATTGTCAAGATGCACATTGTCAAAAGACTCACATTGTCTGTACCTTTAAGACTTGATTAGCTATAAAGACTCACATTCCAATCATTATTCATGTAAATTGAGTTTGTGTCTTTGTGCCCCGTTTGTGGTCAGAACTCCCAACCACCTGACGAAAGAACAGCCTGTTCCGAAAGCTTGTGTGGCTTTTGCTACCAAATAAACCTGTTGGACTTTAACCTGGTGTTGTTAGACTTCTTACTGTGTTTACCCCAGTCCAACGCCGGCATCTCCACATCATGACCTCTCTATGAACGGTATGCTTTGTCTGTATAGTGCGCAAGAAGCCATACTTTTCATTGTATACTAATGCATATGACAATAATAAATCAAATCAAATCCAAACTCTGGCCTCATGTATGTCCATCATTTCCTCTGCTTCACTATTGTCAGCTGAATATGATCTTACAAAGCTCATTGCCAAATATTGCTTCATAATGCTTCTGCAAAGGACTCTGGGAAATTTTATTACATTGAGGGCGCCAGACAAATGCAGTGTAATGACTTTAACGAGGTCCACAAGGTGGACTCGTTCAAATATGAGCTCCCTGATTGAGAAAGTTAACATTGTCCAAGCTGGGAGCCCTGCAGAGATAGATAATGTGGAGTGTCCGGGTTATTGGGACTCAGGGTGTATACTCTGTACTGGGAAGTACCTGTTTTAGTATCACCAAGTATTGTATAAAATCTGGATTTGGTGAAGGGACACCAGCCGTGTGGGAGTTATTTCATGCAGGTTCTTGTTGTTTTAGTGTTGCCTCCTGTGCCTCCAGCTCCACCATTTTCTTTCAACGCTCATGTTTTTTGTGTCTAAATTAGTTTGCATCCCACCGCCCCTAATCCCTCACCCAACCCCCCCCCGCCCCCAACCCCCCCCCCCCCCCCCCCGCCCTTTTCCCTCCACCTCCTGTCTGGTTTCACAATAAGGGCCCATTGGTGGCACAGCTAAGCCTGTTCTCTGTCCTTGTCCCCAGGTTTAAAAAAAAAAGGGCTGCATGGACAAGTAGGGCCGAAGGGCCTATTTCCATGCTGTAAACCTCTATGACTCTGTTAAAAAGCATTTAGATAGTTACATAGGTACGATGGGTATAGAGGGATATGGGCCAAATGTGGGCAATTGGGATTAGCTTAGGGATTTAAAAAAAAAGGGCCAGTTGGGCCGAAGGGCCTGTTTCCATGCTGTAAACCTCTATGACTCTTTGGAATGCTGTGTAAATGTCGGTACCAGATATCGTGTTTTGACATGTCGTTCCCTGATTCCATAGCAACTCCTTTTTTTTAATAATGGAAGCATTCTCAGCTCGTGATAAACGCAGCGATTCACTATTTAGGAAGCAAATGATTAACTTTTGTAATTTTCACGTTGGTTTATGCCCAGCAGTGGCAATGTCTCACATCTTTTTTCAACTTGCTATTATTTCTCTATCCACCCCCCGGCCCATGAGGTATTTCTCTACATCAGTTACGACAACGTGTGCAGCTACCAGTAGACCTTTCTTCCACAAACTTAACTAACCCTCAACCTCTCTTCAGCGATACACTCACAATCTTATAGGGCTGGACTTTACAGCCTCGCTTGTCCCGAAACCATAAAATCCTGCTCGAGGTCAACAACCCTTCCCATGCTCCGCCTCTCACCCGCTCCGAGTCCCGTGGCGGGCGGAGCAGTAAAACTCCGGCCTTTATCTTTATTTAACAGTGAGATATCCATCCTCTTCAACAGCAATCATTCCAGAATTTGCATTTAAATGGCGCCTTTAGTGTCAGCTGCTGCTCAGTTGGTAACGGCTCTTACCTCTGAGTCTGGAGGCTGTGCGGTACTCCAGGACTTGAGCACAAAATCCAGGCTGACATTCCAGCGCACGGCTGAGGGAGTGCTGCATTGCTGGTGGGTGCTGTCTTTCAGACGTGACATCCAAGTGAGGCCCTGCCTGCCTTCTCAGCTGGAGGGGGTAAAAGATCCCATGACACTGTTACAAAGAAGAACAGGGGCATTGTCTTCAGTGTGAGGATCTCACAGAAACATATAAAATCCTGATGTGACTGGAGAGGCCAGATGTGGGAAGAATGTTCCCATTGTTGGGGAAGTCCAGAACTAGGGGTCACAGTCTAAGAATAAAGGGGTAGGCCATTCAGGACTGAGATGAGGAAGAACTTCTTCACTCAGAGAGTTGTGAACCTGTGGAATCCTCTATCTCAGGAAGCTGTTGGAGCCAGTTCATTAGATATGTTTGTTAAGCTTCTCAGTTGCAATCCAGTAATGAAAGATGATACAAAATTGGCTTCTTGACAGAAGCCAGGGGATTGTTGTAGAGGGTTGTTTTTCGAACTGGAGGCCTGTGACCAGTGGTGTGCCTCAGGGGTCGGTGCTGGGTCCACTGTTATTTGTGATTTATATTATGATTTGGATGAGAATATAGGAGGCATGGTTAGTAAGTTTGCAGATGACACCAAGATTGGTGGCATAGTGGACAGTGAAGAAAGTTATTTCCGATTGCAACGGGATCTTGATCAATTGGGCCAGCGGGCTGATGAATGGCAAGATGGAGTTTAATTTAGACAAATGCGAGGTGATGCATTTTGGTAGATTGAACCAGGACAGGACTTACTCAGTTAATGGTAGGGTGTTGCGGAGAGCTACAAAACAAAGAGATCTAGGGGTACATGTTCATAGCTCCTTGAAAGTGGACTCACAGGTGGACAGAGTGGTGAAGAAGGCATTCGGCATGCTTGGTTTCATCGGTCAGAACATTGAATAAGGAGTTGGGCATCTTGTTGAAGTTGTACAAGACATTGGTAAGGCCACACTTGGAATACTGTGTGCAGTTCTGGTCACCCTATTATAGGAAGGATATTATTAAACTAGAAAGAGTGCAGAAAAGATTTACTAGGATGCTACCAGGACTTGATGGTTTGAGTTATAAGGAGAGGCTGGATAGACTGGGACTTTTTTCTCTGGAGCGTAGGATGATCTTACAGAGGTCTGTAAAATAATGAGGGGCACAGATCAGCTAGATAGTCAATATCTTTTCCCAAAACTAGAGAGCATAGGTTTAAGGTGAGAGGGGAGAGATACAAAAGTGTCCAGAGGGGCAATTTCTTCACACAGAGGGTGGTGAGTGTCTGGAACAAGCTACCAGAAGTAGTAGTAGAGGCAGGTACAATTTTGTCTTTTAAAAAGCATTTAGATAGTTACATGGATAAGATGGGTATAGGGGGATATGGGTCAAATGCGTGCAATTGGGATTAGCTTAGGGGTTTAAAGAAAAAGGGCGGCATGGACAAGTTGGGCCGAAGGGCCTGTTTCCATGCTGTAAACCTCTATGATGCAAGTCCAGCTTCTTCACAAACTCACTTTATTCTCTTTTACAACTCAACATACATACAAGTGCCACCTGTATCCCCTTTGTATATCCTGGTGAGTATTATTGAACAATTAACATCCAAATTAGGTCTAAAGTGGAAGGTTGCAGTTAACCCATTCCTAACAATGTTCAAGAGGGAGCTGGACGTGGTCCTTGTGGCTTAAGGGATGAAGGGGTATGGAGAGAAAGTGGAAGTGAGATACTGAAAGAGCATGATCAGCCACGATCATATTGAAGCCAGGAATCCCTGGCGTTGTGAGGCAACAGTGCTAACTACCGTGCCATCATGCCAGCCCAGGGACATGGGTTCAATGCCGGCCTTAGGCGACTGTCTGTGTGGAGTTTGTACGTTCCCCTGTATCTGTGTGGGTTTCCTTCGGATGCTCTGGTTTCCTCCCACAGTTCAAAGACGTGCAGGTTAGTGGATTGCCATGCTAAATGCACAGGGTTACGGGGATAGGGAGATGGGGATTAGCAGGGGATTCCGGGAAAGGAGTGGGGCTGGGTGAGATGCTCTGTCAGAGAGTCAGTGCAGACACGATGGGCTGAGTGGCCTCGTTCTGCACTGCAGGGATTCTCTGATTCTGTCCCAGCAACAGTGAAGGAATGGCGATATATTTCCAAGTCTGGATGGTGAGTGACTTGGAGGGGAGCATGGAGGTGGTGGTGTTCCCATGTATCTGTTGTCCTTGTTCTTCCAGGTGTAGAGGTTTTGGGTTTGGAAGGAGCTAGAGTAAGTTGCTGAAGTGCATCTTGTAGATGTTACACAATGCTGCCACATTGTGGAGGAAATTAATGTTGAAGTTAGTGGGTGGAGTGCTGCTTGAGTGGGCTGCCTTGTCCTGGATGGTGTCAAGCTTCTTGAGTGTTGTTGGAGCAGCACCCATCCAGCCAAGTGAAGAGCATTCCATCACACTCCTGACTTGTGCCTTATAGATGGTGGATGGGCTTTGGGGAGTCAGGAGGTGAGTTACCCTCCATAGAATTCCAAGACACTGACCTGCTCTTGTAGCCAGTCCAGTTCAGTTTTTGGTTGGTAGGGAATTCAGTAATCGTAAAACCACAAACAAAAAGGAATATGGTTAGATTCTCTTGTTGGAGATAGTCATTGCCTGGAAATATATGGCACAAATGTTACTTGCCACTTATCAACCGAAGCCCAAATGTTGTCCAGGTCTTGCTGCATATAGCCGCTGACTACTGGTATTTGGGAGGAATTGCAAATGATACTGAACATTGTGCAAACATCCCCACTTCTGACCTTATGATGGACGGAAGATCATTGATGAAGCAGCTGAAGGTGGTTGGGCCTGGGACTACACCCTGAGAAACTCCAGCAGTGATGTCCTGGAACTGAGGTGAGTCACCTCCAATAACCACAACCATCTTCCTTTGTTCCAGGCATAAGTCCAGCAAGTGGGAAGCTTTCCCCTGATACCCACGTACTTCAGTTTTACTCGGCTTCTTGACCACACTTGGTCAAATTCTGCCTTGATGTCAAGGGTAGTCACTTTCATCACCTCTGTTTTTTTTGTCCGTTTTTGGACCAAGGTCTTAATGAGGTCAGGAGCTGAGCGACCCTGGTGGAATCCAAACTGAGCATCAGTGAGCAGGTTATTCCTGAGTAAGTGCCAATTGACAGCACTGTTGACAATCCCTTCCATCACTTTACTGATAATCGAGAGTAGACTGATGGGGCAGTAATTGGCTGGGTTGGATTTGTCCTGCTTTTGGTGGGCAGGACATATGTGTGCATGTTTCCACATTGTCAGGTAGATGCCAATGCTGTAGCTGTGCTATTCTGGCCTCCATGTGACTCCAGACCCACAGTAATGCGGTTGACCCTTAAATGCCCTCTGAAATGGCCTCGCAAGCCACTGTGCTGAATCAAACTGCTGCAAAGTCTACAAAAAGAAATGAAACCAGATGGACCACCTCAGCCTCACCAATCCGCTTGCCACAGATGCATCGGTCCATGATAGTACCGGGAGAAGTGACCACTGCACAGTTCTTGTGGAGACCAAGTCCCATCTTCACATTGAAGATATTGCGGCATTCTTGGTGATAGATGTTGAAATCTCTCACCCAGAATGCATTCTGTGTCTTTGACACCCTCAGTGCTTCCTCCAAGTGTTGTTCAAAATATTAGAATACTTGTTCAGGGGCATTGTGATTACAAACCATCTCTGTACATGAGAAGGAGAGTTGATGAGATAATGACACCAATTTGTGAAGTTTCCCAATACAATTTTTGATATTGCACAGATATTTGCTACCTCCAGTTTTGTTGTAAATTGGCAGCACCTTAAAAACCTCATTATTATTGTTGGCAATAGTTGTGAATAAAGATATTATATATGTGTGTTGAATCCTTTTTGTCTGTTGTTTTGGTACTGTCTAAAACAGGAAACCCATCTGTTCAGGATTTTCCCTTCAGATAGTCTATCTGGAAGTTTATTCGATCTGTTAATCACTTCTAGTGTTCCAAAAAAACTTGCTGACTTAAAAGTTGCATTTTCCTTCACCTATTTTAACCCCTGTGCCTCCTACTCCCACCTTCACAATTGAACTTGAAGCAGTTTTCCATTTTTACCGCTTGCATTCCTTCAATTATTTTATATTAATTTTATTTATATGTTTATTATTATTAATTTATATATTTATTTTATAAACTACAAAGGGTTGTGAATGTAGCCCAATCCATCATGCAAACCAGCCTCCCATCCATTGACTCTGACTACACTTCCCGCTGCCTCGGCAAAGCAGCCAGCATGATCAAGGACTTCACGCACCACTGACATTCTCTCTTCCACCTTCTGCCGTCAGGAAAAAGATACAAAAGTCTGAGATCACATACCAACCAACTCAAGAGCAGCTTCTTCACTGCTGCCATCGGACCTTTGAATGGACCTACCTCGTATTAAGTTGATCTTTCTCTTCACCCTAGCTATGACTGTAACACTACATTCCGTACTCTCTCCTTTCCTTCTCTTTGAATGGTATGCTTTTGTCTGTATAGCGTGCAAGAAACAATACTTTTCCCTGTATACTAATACATGTGACAATAATAAATCAAACCAAATCAAATCTTGCCTTGAATAAATCTTAGCTGGCTTTCATTTATTCAATGTTGCCTCTTAATTTTGTCTCGGATTTATTGTCTGAGCAGCACAGTAGCACAGTGGTTAGCACTGCTGTCTCATAGCACCAGGGACCTGGGTTCAATTCTTGGCTTGGGTCACTGTCTGTGTGGAGTCTGCACGTTCTCCCCGTGTCTGTGTGGGTTTCCTCTGGGTGCTCTGGTTTCCTCCCACAGTCAGAAAGATGTTCTGGTTAGATGCATTGGCAATGCTAAATTCTCCCTCAGTGTACCCAAACAGGCACCGGAGTAAGGCAACGAAGGGATTTTCACAGTAACATCACTGCAGTATGAATGTAAGCCTCCTTTTGACAATAATAAATAAACAAACTCTGTCTCTAAACATTTTCTTCTTATTAGTGTGAGGCTGACCACACTGTGGTTATTGGGTTTATCCCTCTCCCCTTCTTGTGGAACCATGTGTGCAGCATTTGCAATCCTCCAGTCCTCTGGCACACTTCCCATACCTAAGAAAGATTGGGAGATCATGGTCAGACCCTCTGTAATTTCCACTCATACCATCAATTTGTCCAGCTCTCCCCATGCTGACGCTATAGTTTAGAAACTCACCAACGCCTCTACTTTCTCAGAAGACAAAGGGAATTTGACATGTTCACTATGACTCTCACCAACTTTTACAGACACACCATAGAAAGCATCCTTTCTGGATGTATCACAGCTTGGTATGGCTCCTGCTCTGACCAAGACTAAGAGTCCATCGTGCAAATCAGTCTCCCATCCACTGACTCTGTCTACACTTCCCAGTGCCTCAGAAAAGCAGCCAGCATAATTAAGGACCCCACGCACCCTGTACATGCTCTCTTCCATCTTCTTTCATCAGGAAAAAGACACGAGAGTTTGAAAACACGTACCAACCGACTCAAGAACAGCTTCTTCCCTGCTGCCATAGACTTTCAGATGGTCTTATCATATATTAAGCTAATCTTTCTCTTCACACTACCTGTAACTGCAACATAATATTCTGCACCCTATCCTTTTCCTTTTCCCAATGAAAACTTTATGAACGGTATGTTCTGTATGTTTTGTGTGCAAGAAACAATATTTTTCATTGTACCCCAATACATGTGACAATAATAAATCAAACCAAATCATCCAGCAACTGAGGCTGGGTCCTCCTTGGACAGGGTGACTTTATACATTGCTAACCTTTCTGGTGCCTCCGCTTCTATCTTTACATTATCCTTTTTATTATCCTGTCCCATTTCTCTATGGTCTCCTTCACTGTGATGTGGGCAGTATCCTCTTGTGAAGAAAAACACACAGGCCTCACTTAGTATCTCAGCCGTTCCTCTGACCCCTCAAGATGATCTCCTGGAAGACCTCCTCTTCCTTCTAAGTCATTAATACAAATGTGATCATAAATGAGTTCAGGGTTCCCATTTATGTATTATGGTGGCAGAGATAGAACTAGGGCCTTAATTGCCTTTTAATTGGGCAGTTAAGGGCCTAAATAGGTCTAAGCGTGGGCCGGCTAGCAGGCACCTTATCCATCCACTGTATTATTGGGAGTAGACACAGTAAGAAGTCTAACAACACCAGGTTAAAGTCCAACAGGTTCATTTGGTAGCAAAAGCCACTAGCTTTCACTACCAAATAAACCTGTTGGACTTTAACCTGGTGTTGTTAGACTTCTTACTGTGTTTACCCCAGTCCAACGCCGGCATCTCCACATTATTGGGAGTAGGTCAGGGGTGGACGGGGAGGATGTGGGCTAGCCACCCATCAGATTTTGTGGGTTTTTACAACAATTGACAATAGTTTCACTGTCACCATTACTGAGTGGAGCTTTATATTCCAGATTTATCAATTAAATCTAAGTTCTTGGGCCGGAACTCTACCACCTTGCCCGCCACGGAATCGGAGCCGGCGAGGGTCCGACAACAGAAATCACCGTTGACCTCGGGCGGGAATTTCCAGCGAGACCGTAAAGTCCCGCCCCATGTTTATGATAGGACATGAAGCCGTGGTCTCAGAGCCCGGGCAACTGGATTACTGGTCTAGTGATATTACCGCTACACCACCTAGGATTTTGACTCACTGCCTGCGAAGGAACAGTGATATATTCCCAGGTCAAACTGGTGTCTGGCTTGAAGGGGAAATTCCAGCTGGTGGTCTTCCCATGCATCTGCTGCCCTTGTCCTTCGAGGTTTTAGAGGTCGTGAGTTTGGAAGGTGCTATCGAAGGAGTCTCGGTGAGTTGCTGCAGTGCATCTCGTAGCTGGTACTCACTGCTGCTATTGTGGGTCAGTGGCAACGGGAGTGAATGATGAAGTTGGTGGATGCGATGCCAATCAAGTGGGCTGCTTTATACCAAATGGTGCCAAGTTTCTTGAGACAATTCACACTTCTTTAACCTGTGACTCTCTCTCTCTCCACGCACACTGTTCGTACCTGTAAAGACTCGCATTCCAACCATTCTTCACATTGCAATCTGTAATTATCTCGCAACTGTGTCTTTGTCTATATATGCCGTGTTTGTGAACTAACCTCCACTCACCTGAAGAAGGAGCAGCGCTCCGAAATCTCATGATTTCAAATAAACCTGTTGGACTTTAACCTGGTGTTGTGAGACTTCTTACTAAGCTTCTTGAGTGTTGTGGGTTTCCTCCAGGTGCTCCAGTTTCCTCCCACACTCCAATGATTTGTCGTTTAGGCTGATTGGCCAAGATAAATTGACCCTTAGTGTCATGGGGACTAATAGGGTAAATACATGAGGTTACAGGGCCTGAGTGGGATTGGTGTTGGTGCAGGCTTGATGGGATGAATGGCCTCCTAACAGTGGTTAGCACGGCTGCGTCACAGCGCCAGGGACCCGGGTTCAATTCCGGCCTCGGATCACTGTCCGCGTGGAGTTTGCACATTCTCCGCATGTCAGTGTGGGTTTCCTCCGGATGCTCCGGTTGCCTCCTACAGTCCAAAGATGTGCGGTTGATTAGGTTGATTGGCCATGCTAAATTGACCTTAGTGTCAGGGGGAGTAGCAGCGTAAATATGTAGGGTTACGGGAATAGGGCCTGGGTGGGATTGGGGTCGGTGCAGATTCGATGGGCCGAATGGCTTCCTTCGGCACTGTCGGGATTCCATGAATTCTATGAGCTGCACTTTACCAGCCAGTGGAAATCATTCCGTTACACTCCTGACTTGTGCCTTGCAGGTGATGGACATTTTTTGGGAGTCAGGAGGTGACTTACTTGCTGCAGGATTCGCAGCCTCTGATCTGCTCTTGTAGCCACAGTATTTATATGGCTAGGCCAGTTCAGTTTCTGCTCCATGGATTGTTGGTAGTTCCTATACCAGATATGCTACAAAATGTTATCTGTCAAACCTACTGCTGACTCTTTTCAAATTCTTGCACAAACTTCTGTCCTACAACATTTCTGCTTCTTCTCACGTTCGAGTGGAGCACGCCTTTAAACTCTAACATTCATTTCAAAACAAAAAAGTTGTGTAACAAGAAAAACAAGTTAATTTGACAATTCCATCACTGTTACGCCTATAGGTATCTGTGGTGTAATCTTCTGCATGCCAGCTTATCAGTAAACCGAATCATAAGAACATAAGAACTAGGAGCAGGAGTAGGCCATCTGGCCCCTCGAGCCTGCTCCGCCATTCAATAAGATCATGGCTGATCTTTTTGTGGACTCAGCTCCACTTACCCGCCCACTCACCATAACCCTTAATTCCTTTACTTCCCAAAAATGTATCTATCTTTGCCTTGAAAACATTCAATGAGGTAGCCTCAACTGCTTCCCTTATTTTGAGGCTATGCCCCCTAGTTCTGGTTTCACCTGCCAGTGGAAACAACCTCCCTGCTTGTATCTTACCTATTCCCTTCATAATCTTATATGTGTCTATAAGATCTCCTCTCATTCTTCTAAATTCCAATGAATACAGACCCAGTCTCTCCTCATAAGCCAACCCTCTCAAATCCGGAATTAACCTCGTGAATCTTCTCTGCACCCCCTCCATTGTTAGGATATTGGGCGGGGATCCTGGATTCAGGATTCAATCCTGGACCGGGGAGCGGCGCGGGCTTGGAGGGCCGAAGGGCCTGTTCCTGTGCTGTATTGTTCTTTGTTCTTTGTTTGATATCCTTTCTCAAGTAAGGAGACCAAAACTGTACACTGTACTCCAGGTGTGGCCTCACCAGCACCTTATACAGCTGCAACATAACCTCCCTTTTTTTAAACTCCATCCCTCTCGCAATAAAGGACAAAATTCCATTTGCCTTCTTAATTACCTGCTTGAGGGTAAGTGAAATGATTTAATGTAGAAGAAAGTTATCTTCATTACGGAAGGGACAGATTGGTAAGCCAAGTGTGGTAAAGTGTTAGGGGTAGTTTGTGAGGAATTATTAAATTATTCGATCGGTAACCATCAGTTAGCATAATGAACGATAACGGTTGATTTACAGATAAATTTATTTTTAGATAAATATACAGAGTACTTTCATGATGTTTAAGTTTATTTAATAGTGTCACAAGCAGGCTTACATCAACACTGCAATGAAGTTGCTGTGAAAATCCCCGAGTCGCCACACTCCAGTGCCTGTTCGGGTACACTGAGGGAGAATTTAGCATAGCCAAGGCACCTAACCAGCACATCTTTTGGACTGTGGGACAAAACCAGAGGCAACCCACACAGACACAGGGAGAATGTGCAGACTCCGCACAGACAGTGACCCGAGCCGGGAATCGAACCCAGGTCTCTGAGGCAGCAGTGCTGACCACTGTGCCACCATTTTCAACTCTAGGATCAACCTGGCTGCAAAGGCCCATGCTCTGCACCGAGATCCCCACGCTATGCCCCATTGGGCGATCAGGTCACATGACCATCCCAAGTTTCCCCCTTAAAAGGGCCAGTTGCTACATCCCTCCCCTTTTAAGTCCCTTATTATCCAATACATAAAAAACTGATACAATTTCCAATTCAATACTGAAGAATGTAGACTGGGGGCAGATCTTTGAGGGCAAATCAACATTTGGCATTTGGGAGACTTTCAAGTGTTGATAGGAATTCAGGACCGAGACATTCCTGTAAGGATAAAGGATAAGTATGGCAAGTTTTGGGAACCTTGGATAACGAGGATTTGTGAGTCTAGTCAAAGAGAAAAAGAAAGCATTTGTCAAGGCGAGGAGGCTGGGAACACATGAAGCAAGTGTGGAATACAAGGAGACCAGAAAGAAACTTAAGCAAGGAGTATGGAGTAAAGTGGAGTCACAGGTGGACAGAGTGGTGAAGAAGGCATTCAGCATGTTTGGTTTCATTGGTCAGAACACCAGGTTAAACATTGAAACATTGAATACAGGAGAACATTGAATCAGAACATTGAATACAGGAGTTGGGACGTCTTGTTGAAGTTGTACAAGACATTGGTAAGACCACACTTGGAATACTGTGTACAGTTCTGGTCACTGTATTATAGAAAGGATATTACTAAACTAGAAAGAGTGCAGAAAGGATTTACTAGGATGCTACCGGGACTTGATGGTTTGAGTTATAAGGAGAGGCTGGATAGACTGGGACTTTTTTCTCTGGAGCGTAGAAGGCTGAGGAGTGATCTTATACAGGTCTATAAAATAATGAGGGGCATAGATCAGCTAGATAGTCAATATCTTTTCCCAAAGGTAGGGGAGTCTAAAACTAGAGGGCATAGGTTTAAGGTGAGAGGGGAGAGATACATAAGGGCCCAGAGGGGCAATTTGTTCACACAGCGGGTGGTGAGCATCTGGAATAAGCTGCCAGAGGTACAATTTTGTCTTTTAAAAAGCATTTAGACAGTTACATGGGTAAGATGGGTATAGAGGGATATGGGCCAGATGCGGGCAATTGGGACTAGCTTAGGGGTTTAAAAAAAGGGTGGCATGGACAAGTTGGGCCGAAGGGCCTGTTTCCATGCTGTAAACGTCTATGACTCTATGACTCTATAAGGAGGGCTAAAAGGGGTCATGAAAAGTCATTGGCCAGCAGGATTAAGGAAAATCCCAAGGCTGTTCATACATATATAAAGAGTAAGAGGATAGCCAGGGAGAGGGTTGACCCACTTAAGGACAGAGGGGGGGAATCTATGCGTGGAGCCAGAGGAAATGGGCGAGGTATTAAATGAGTACTTGGAATCAGTATTCATCAAAGAGAAGGACTTGGTGGATGATGAGTCTGGGGAAAGGATGTGTAGATAGTTTGAGTCATGTTGAGATCAAAAAGGAGGTATTGGGGTTCTTGAGAAACATTAAAGTAGACAAGTCCCCAGGGCCCGATGTGAACAGAATACTGAGAGAGGCAAGAGAGGAAATTGCTGTGGCCTTAAGAGAAATCTTTGTATCCTCACTGGCAACAGGGGAAGACACAGTAAGAAGTCTCACGACACCAGGTTAAAGTTGAACAGGTTTATTTGGTATCACGAGCTTTCGGAGCGCTGCCCCTTCATCAGGTGAGTGGAGTCATCACTCACCTGATGAAGGAGCAGCGCTCTGAAAGCTTGTGATACCAAATAAACCTGTTGGACTTTAACCTGGTGTTGTGAGACTTCTTACTGTGCCCACCCCAGTCCAACGCCAGCATCTCCACATACAGGGGGAGTCCCAGAGGATTGGAGAATAGCCAATGTTGTTCTTCTGTTTAAGAAGGGTAGCAAGAATAATCCAGGTAATTACAGGCCAGTGAGCCTTATGTTAGTGGTAGGAAAATTATTGGAGAGGATTCTTTGAGAAAGGATTTACTCCCACTTGGAAATAAGTGGACGTATTCGTGAGAGGCAACATGGTTTTGTGAAGGGGAGGTCATGTCTCACTAATTTGATTGAGTTTTTCAAGGAAGTGATGAAGATGATTGATGAGGGTAGGGCAGAGGATACTGTCTTCATGGACTTCAATAAGGCCTTTGACCAGGTCCCTCATGGCAGACTGGTACAGAAAGTGAAGTTGCACGGGATCAGTGGTGAGCTGCCAAGGTGGATACAAAACTGGCTCGGTCATAGAAGACAGCGGGTAGCAGTGGAAGGGTCCCTTTCTGAATGGCGGGCTGTGACAAGTGGCGTTCCTCAGGGATCAGTGCTGGGACCTTTGCTGTTTGTAATATATATAAATGATTTGGAGGAAAATGTAACTGGCTTGATTAGTACATTTGCGGATGACGTAAAGGTTGGTGGAATTGCGGATAGTGATGAGGACCATCAGAGGATGCAGCAGGATATAGATCGGTTGGAGACTTGGGCGGAGAGATGGCAGATGGAGTTTAATCCGGACAACTGTGAGGTAATGCATTTTGGAAGGTCTAATAAAGATAGGAAATATACAGTCAATGGCAGAACCCTTAAGAGTATTGATAGGTAGAAGACCTGGGCGTACAGGTACACACGCCACTGAAAGAGGCAATGCAGGTGGAGAAGGCAGTTAAGAAGGCATACGGCATGCTTGCCTTCATCGGCGGGGCATTGAGCTTAAAAATTGGCAAGTCATGTTGCAGCATTATGGAACCTTAGTTAGGCCGAGGTTGGAATATAGCGTTCAATTCTGGTCACCACACTACCAGAAGGATGTGGAGGCTTTGGAGAGGGTACAGAAAAGATTTAGAGTCATAGAGTCGTAGAGGTTTACATCATGGAAACAGGCCCTTCGGCCCAACTTGTCCATGCCGCCCTTTCTTTTTTAAAACCCCTAAGCTAATCCCAATTGCCCGCATTTGGCCCATATCCCTCTATACCTATCGTACCCATGTAACTATCTAAATGCTTTTTTAAAAGAAAATTGTACCCGCCACTACTACTACCTCTGGCAGCTTGTTGCAGACACTCATCACTCTCTGTGTGAAACAATTGCCCCTCTGGACACTTTTGTATCTCTCCCCTCTCACATTTGCCAGGATGTTGCCTGGTATGGAGGGCATTAGCTATGAGGAGAGGTTGGAGAAACTTGGTTTGTTCTCACTGGAACGACGGAAGTTGGGGGGCGACCTGATAGAAGTCTACAAGATTATGAGGGGCATGGACAGAGTGGATAGTCAGAAGCTTTTTCCCAGGATGGAAGAGTCAATTACTTGGGGGCATAGGTTTAAGGTGTGAGGGGCAAGGTTTAAAGGAGATATACGAGGCAGATTTTGTATACAGAGGGTGGTGGGTGCCTGGAACTCGCTGCCGGGGGAGGTGGTGGAAGCAGATACGATAGTGAGTTTTAAGGGGCGTCTGGGAAAATACATGAATAGGATGGGAATAAAGGGATATGGTCCCCGGAAGGGTAGGGGGTTTTAGTTCAGTAGGGCAGCATGGTCGGTGCAGGCTTGGAGAGCCGAAGTGCCTGTTCCTGTGCTGTAATTTTCTTTGTTCTTTGCTCTATTCCAGGAGTGGTCTGTGGGTGGTTCTATAGGCTAACAGGAACTGTGCTATCTTAGTGAAGGAGGTGGTTGTTTCTTCAAACCAGCTTTGAAAATCTGAAGTGAGTGTTCGGCCAATCCATTTTGAAGAGAGGTGATGGTGGCACGGTGGCACAGTGATTAGCACTGCTGCCTCACTGTGCCAGAACTGGGTTCGATTCCTGGCTTGAGTCACTGTCTGTGAGGAGTTTGCACATTCTCCCCGTGTCTGTGTGGGTTTCCGCCTGTTTCCTCCCACAGTCTAAAGATGTGCAGGTTCGGTTGATTGGTGATGCTAAATTGCCCCTTAGTGTCAGGGGGACTAGTTAGGGTAAGTACATGGGGTTACGGGGATAGGGCCTGGGTGGGATTGTTGTTGGTGCAGACTCGATGGATCAAATGGACTCCTTCTGCACTGTAGGGTGTTAGAATGTAACCGGTAACAACTTTGTATTGGATATAATGTGACCAATGGGAACAAGATGTAAGAGTCAACTGACCCAGTAAACCATGAAACCAATTACAGAGTGATGTAATAGTTAGCTGACCAGCCGATTCATTATAAATAAGGAACTATGTAAAATTGTGGGGAGCTTGGAGTGGCCCAGGGCGAGGCCCCAAGTTTGAAGTAATGATGTTTCTTTATTAGACCCTTTGACTTATAAGTTGGAATAAATTTTGTCGTATTTTCATTAGCTGCATTTTGAAGAGTTCCTTCTGGAGAAACATAGGACTCTATGATTATATGGTGCAGTTCGGACATGTTTTACCCCACTAAATGTCGCAAACTTCTGGAATTGCACACTTGTGAATGCTTTTCCATCGTCTGAGACAAGTCCTTCTGGTATGCCGTGGGTGGCGACGGATTGGCGCAGTTTCTTGACCATGGAGTATGAAGTTGTGGGCCTCATTTTGAATACCTCCTTCCATTTCAAATGGGTGTCCACGAACAAAAGGAACATTGCACCCACAAATTGTCCAATGTAATGTACGTGAACTCTGACCCATGGCTGACCTGGCTATTCCCATGGAGTGTCGAAGGAGCAGCGCTCCAAAAGCTTATGGTATTTGCTACCAAATAAACCTGTTGGACTTTAACCTGGTGTTGTGAGACTTCTTACTGTATTCCCATGGATGCAGGGGGATTCTGGCTGGTACCATTTGCTGGAACGGTCACATTGTTTGACAATCCTTTCTATATCATCATCAATGTGAGGCGACCAGGTATAGCTTCTCGCTCGCATTTTCACCTTCGACACACCTGGAAAGGCACTATACAATTCTTCACGCATTCAATCTATTCCTGGTGTGTGGATGAACACTCTCCTTCCCCAAAGGGTGACACCATCTTCACAACTGAGCTCATGCTTCCTGAGCTGATGAGGCTTTCCTCTGAAGCACTCTCATTCCATAATCTATGAGGTATCTGTTAATCTTCGATAACCGTGGATCTCTAATAGCCCAGTACTTAATTAGTTGTGCTGGCACAATGGCACAATGGTGGACGGCGCGGTGCCACAGTGGTTAGCACTGCTGCCTCACAGCACCAGGGAGCCGGGCTCGATTCCGGCCTCGGGTGACTGTCTGTGTGGAGTTTGCACATTCTCCCTGAGTCTGCGTGGGTTTCCTCCGAATGCTCCGGTTTCCTCCCACAGTCTAAAGATGTGCAGGTTAAGTTGATTGGCCATGCTAAATTGACCCTAGTGTTAGGGGGACTAGCAGGGTAAATATGTGGGGTTACGGAAATAGGGTCTGGATGGGACTGTTGTCAGTGCAGACTCGATGGGCTGAATGGCCTCCTCCTGCACTGTAGGGATTCTATGATTATAGGTAAATACTCCAGAAAGTTTAAAGCCATGACAGTCTCTTGCGGGACTAGAGGAATTGGCATGTTTTTGTGTAACAGTAGATGACTTGAGCCATCTGCATTGACTCTGTGAGCTCCTGGCCAACTTTTGGACAAGGACAGTGCCCATCACTGTATTCCCACAGCAACAATTGGTCGAATCGTCCTCTGCTCCTTGACAAGCCCCAAGAGCAGCTTATGGTCCGTGATCATAGAATGTCTACTGGAAATGTGTTGATGAAGCTTCTTAATACTGGAGATAACAGCTAAGCCTCTTTTTCTAACTGTGAGTACCTTCTTTCCACATCTGACAGGGTTCTTGATACGTATCCAATGGGTCTCTCAAACCCTAACCCTGTGGGATAACACAACCCCAACTCCATATGGTGATGCATCGCATGTAAGGACCATCTCCTTCGAGGGGTTGAAATGCACTCATAACCATGATGACTGAAATACCTGCTTAACTTTTTAAAAGTCTCTTTTTGTGGTGCTTTCCAACACCATCTCTGGCATTTCTTTAACAGCACATGCAATGGTGCTAGTAATATTGATAGATTTGGGAGGAACCGCCCAAAATAATTGACCATCCCAAGGAGAGATCTGAGTTCTGAGGTGTTCCGAGGGGCGGTGCCTCTTCAATCACTTTCACTTTGTCCTCCTCTGGGTGTAACCTCTGAACATCGACCCGATAACCAAGGTAAGCTACCTCATCTGCTTGGAAGGTGCACTTTTCTCTTTTTAACGCACTCCTGCCTTCCGGAAGCTTTTCAAAACTTCGCCCAAATTTGCGAAATGTCCCTCCTCAGTGGACACTGTTATTGAGATGCCATCCAAATAAACAACAGCTCTGGGCAAAGCTTTCAGCAAACTCTCTGTAGTTTGCTGCGAGATGGCGCAAATCGACAAAACCCCACACGGTAGATAAAGTAAAGTTTATTTCATAAAGTTTATTTATTAGTGTCACAAGTAGTCTTACATTCACACTACAATGAAGTTACTGTGAAAATCCCCTAGTCGTCACACTCCGGCACCTGTTTGGGTACACCGAGGGAGAATTTAGCATGGCCAATGCACCTAACCAGTACGTCTTTCGGACTGTGGGAGGAAACCGGAGCACCCGGAGGAAACCCATGCGGACACGGGGAGAACGTGCAAACTCCACACAGACAGTGACCCAAGCCAGGAATGGCACACCACCACCCCCCCCCCAATTTTTTATCAAATTTATTTACAAGAAATCTCAATTTACCCCATGTATTTACATCATCACTAGTAACTCCTCCCTCTGTGACTGGATCCTGAATTTCCTAACCCACAGACCGCGCGATCTGTAAGGATAGACAACAACACCTCCTCCACGATCATCCTCAACACCAGTGCCCCACAAGGCTGTGCTCTCAGCTCCCTACTATACTCCTTATACACCTAAGACTGTGTGGCCAAATTCCCCTCCAATTCAATTTTCAAGTTTGCTGATGATACCACTGCAGTGGGTCGGATCTCAAACAATGACGAGGCAGCACAGGACGGGCACTCAGATCCTGTGCGGACCAGCTGGCGGGGATATTCGCAGACATCTTCAACCTCTCGTTATAACAATCTGAGATCCCTATCTGCTTCAAGAAGACGACCATCATCCCAGTACCAAAGGAAAGCCAAGCAGCGTGTCTCAATGACTATCGCTCTGACATCCATCGTTATGAAGTGCTTCGAAAGGTTAGTCATGGCACGAATCAAGTCCGGCCTCCCGGATTGCCTGGATCCATTACAGTTCGCCTACCGCTGCAACAGGTCCACAGCAGACGCCATCTCCCTGGCCCTGCACTCAACCCTGGAACACCTAGATAACAAAGACACCTATGTCAGACTCCTATTTATTGACTACAACTCAGCCTTCAACACTATTATTCCTATGAAACTCATCTCCAAACTCTGTTCCCTGGGCCTCGGCTCCTCCCTCTGACTGGATCCTGAACTTCCTAACCTAAAGACTACAATCAGTAAGGATAGGCAACAACATCTCCTCCACGATCATCTTCACCAGCAGTGCTCCACAAGGCTGTGTTCTCAGCCCCTACTATACTCCTTATACACCTATGACTGTGTGGCCAAATTGCCCTCAACTCGATTTTCAAGTTTGCTGATGACACCACCATAGTGGGTCGGATCTCAAGCAATGACGAGACAGAGTACAGGAATGAGATAGAGAATCTGGTAAACTGGAGCGGTGACAATAATCTCTCCCTCAATGTCAACAAAACAAAGAAAATTGTCATCGACTTCAGGAAGTGTAAAGGAGAACATGCCCCTGTCTACATCAATGGGAATGAAGTAGAAAGGGTCGAGAGCTTCAAGTTTTTAGGTGTCCAGATCACCAACAACCTGTCCTGGTCCTCTAATCTGACACTATAGTTTAGAAAGCCCACCAACACCTCTACTCTCTCAGAACACGAAAGAAATTTGGCATGTCAGCTACAACTCTTGCCAACTTTTACAGATGCACCATAGAAAGCATTCTTTCTGGTTGTATCACAGCTTGGTATGGCTCCTGCTCTGCCCAAGGCCGCATGAATTACAAAGGGTCATGAATGTAGCCCAATCCATCACTCAAACCAGCCTCCCATCCATTGACTCTGTCTACATTTTCCGCTGCCTCGACAAAGCTGCCAGCATAATTAAGGACCCCACGCACCCCGGACATTCTCTCTTCCACCTTCTTCCGTCGGGAAAAAGATACAAAAGTCTGAGGTCACGTATCAACCGACTCAAGAACAGCTTCCTCCCTGCTGCCATCAGCCATTTGAATGGACTTACCTTGCATTAAGCTGATCTTTCTCTACACGCCAGCTATGACTGTAACACTACATTCTGCACTCTCTCGTTTCCTTCTCTATGAACAGTATGCTTTGTCTGTATAGCTCACAAGAAACAATACTATTCACTGCATGCTAATACATGTGACAATAATAAATCAAATCAAATATGTGTACCCGAACAGGCGCTGGAGTGTGGTGACTAGGGGATTTTCACAGTAACTTCATTGCTGTGTTAATGTAAGCCTACTTGTGACCTAATAAATAAACTTAATCCGAGATTCCAGAATGAAAATTCCAGGATATTTCACCTCACCCAAGAAACGTAACTCCTGGTGTGTGCTATTTCGACCTTGTCAATCCTCTTGGGATTCTCCATGCGTTTTGATGTTTTGGTTTAGCACAGCTTTTAGAACCATAGAACCATAGAAAATTACAGCTCAGAAACAGGCCCTTTGGCCCTTCTTGTCTGTGCCGAACCATTTAATGCCTAGTCCCACTGACCTGCACTTGGACCATATCCCTCCACACCCCTCTCATCCATCAACCCGTCCAAGTTTTTCTTAAATGTTAAAAGTGACCCCGCATTTACCACTTTATCCGGCAGCTCATTCCACACTCCCACCACTCTCTGCGTGAAGAAGCCCCCCCTAATATTCCCTTTAAACTTTTCTCCTTTCACCCTTAACCCATGCCCTCTGGTTTTTTTCTCCCCTAGCCTCAGCGGAAAAAGCCTGCTTGCATTCACTCTATCTATACCCATCAAAATCTCATACACCTCTATCAAATCTCCCCTCAATCTTCTACGCTCCAGGGAATAAAGTCCCAACCTATTCAATCTCTCTCTGTAACTCAGCTTCTCAAGTCCCGGCAACATCCTTGTGAACCTTCTCTGCACTCTTTCAACCTTATTTACATCCTTCCTGTAACTAGGTGACCACAACTGTACACAATACTCCAAATTCGGCCTCACCAATGCCCTATATAACCTTACCATAACACTCCAACTTTTATACTTGATACTCCGATTTATAAAGGCCAATGTACCAAAGGCACTCTTTACGACCCTATCCACCTGTGATGTCACTTTTAGGGAACTCTGTACCTGTACCTTTTCAAAATGTCCTAATTAGTTACATTGAAAACATTGGGCAGAAATTGCCAGATGTCTGAGGATAAGCTCGTTGTTCCACAGTGCTGACATTGTCTATTAGTTGGCGAGGGTATTGCTTCCTTTAGTGTGGAATGTCACAGTTTCTATGATGTTTCACGAACTGGATCGTAAGGTTTACTTTGTACTGTGGTTTGCTTTCTCCCCTTTAAACAGATCTGAGCTGAAAATAGATTGCCTGACCGATTTTTCCATCAGTTTCCCAGGATTTTAATTTTCCTCTGCTGTCTCTGTGAGGTTTTGAGTTGGGCCATTCATGGTCATCAAGTTGTAAGATGTTTGGCACAGTTTGTTAGATCTTATTAAGTTATTCGTAGTCTTAGGTGGTTCAACAGTAACTATTTATTAACCATTAGAAACTACTTCCATAGGTACAGTAAAGATCCAAGCTCGGGGAATTATCATAGAATCCCTACAGTGCGGAAGGAGGCCATTCGGACCATCGAGTCTGCAACGACAACAATCTCACCTCGGCCCTATCCCCGTAACCTCACACATTTACCCCACTGATCCCTCTAACCTACGCATCCTGGGACACTAATGGGTAATTTAGCATGGCCAATGCATCTAACCCACACATTTTTTGACTGTGGGAGGAAACTGGAGCACTCGGAGGAAATCCACGCAGACACAGGGAGAATGTGCAAACTCCACACAAACAGTCACCCAATGCCAGAATTGAACCCAGGTCTCTGGCAGTGTGAGGCAGCAGTGCTAACCACTGTGCCAGTGTGCCGCCTTGTCCACATGGCTCTGTCCACGTTACACTGAATCTTAGGTGCAGATCATATTTTCTCTTACATGATCGGCCAGGAATCACTCCGATATCGGTAAAGGCAAAGCTGGATGGGAAAGGCAGGGTTGAAGTTGCCAATGGCAATGGCGGCTGCCCCCGTCATATAGCACAGCACTGTCCAGTTGAATTATATACATATATGCAGGTTTAACTTTATTTATTAGTGTCACAAGTGGGCTTACATTAACACTGCAATGAAGTTACTGTGAAAATCCCTGAGTCACCACACTCCAGCGCCTGTTCGGGTACACAGAGGGAGAATTTAGCATGGCCAATCCACCTAACCAGCACGTCTTTCGGACTGTGAGAGGAAACCGGAGCACCCGGAGGAAACCCACGTAGACACGGGGTGAACGTGCAAACTCTGCATAGACAGTGACCCAAGCCGGGAATCGAACCCATGTCCCTGGTGCTGTGAGGCAGCAGTGCTAACCACTGAGCCAGTGTGCCGCCCTCTGTTTGATTGTTTAATGCATCTGTATAAAATTCTTCAGTCTGCCTTTTGTGGGGGGCATTAATTATTTATCTCAGTGGCTTAGTGTCGCTGTAAATAACAAGAAAAGGAATTTGGTACAAAGGTTCATGCAATAATCCGCAAAGATACAAATCTCCAATCACTTCAATCTATGGACACTAATCAACTTCTCCCATTGACAGAGATGGTGTTCATTTTATTTATTTCTTTATTAATTAGTGTCATAAATAGGCTTACATTAACACTGCAATGAAGTTACTGTGAAAATCCCCTAGTCGCCACACTCCGGCGTCTGTTCGGATACACGGAGGGAGAATTTAGCATGGCCAATGCATCTAACCAGCGCATCTTTCGGATTGTGGGAGGACACCGGGGCACCTGGAGGAAACCCATGCAGACAAGAGGAGGATGTGCAAACTCCACACAGACAGTGACCCAAGGCTGGGAATCGAACCCGGGTTCCTGGCGCTGTGAGGCAGCAGTGATAACCACTGTGCCACCGTGCTGCCCCCCATTTGAAGACTCAGGAGCAATATATTAGCGTTAATTCTCTTGTAATTTTCTGCAATTGTACTTTCCATTTTTAGATAAGTGCGACTGACAGGATATGTGGTCAGAGACTAAAAGTCATCCACCACAGTAAGGAGGTTTATAGACAGTTAACTAATGAGTATCGTACAACCAGAACAACATCACAAGAGTAGATGCTGTTTACTCCTTTATATCTAGATGGATATCAGAAGATGGATTGAGACCATTTAAGCTCCTCTATATGTGAACTCAAAACACAAATCGATCAAAACAGATCTGCACCTTCATCTCATCCACTAACTTTGCTCCCTATTCCTTTGTAACTTTACAGAGTCACAGAACATGGTTCACCAAGAAGAGGGGCCATGTTTTTGAGGAAGAGAAGGTGTTACAGGCTAATAGGCTGGAGGAAGTAGATGTTCGGAGGGAGGATGTACTGGCAGTTTTGAATAAACTGAAGGTCGATAAGTCCCCTGGGCCTGATGAAATGTATCCTAGGATTCTTTGGGAGGCAAGGGATGAGATTGCAGAGCCTTTGGCTTTGATCTTTGGGTCCTCGCTGTCCACGGGGATGGTGCCAGAGGACTGGAGAATGGCGAATGTTGTTCCTCTGTTTAAGAAAGGGAATAGAAATGACCCTGGTCATTATAGACCGGTTAGTCTTACTTCGGTGGTTGGTAAATTGACGGAAAAGGTCCTTAGAGATGGGATTTACGACCATTTAGAAAGATGCGGATTAATCCGGGATAGTCAGCACGGATTCGTGAAGGGCAAGTCGTGCCTCACAAATTTGATAGAATTGTTTGAGGAGGTAACTAAGTGAGTTGATGAAGGTAGGGCAGTTGATGTCATATACATGGATTTTAGTAAGGCGTTTGATAAGGTCGGCTTATGATGAAAGTGAGGAGGTGTGGGATAGATGGAAAGTTGGCCGATTGGATAGGTAACTGGCTGTCTGATCGAAGACAGAGGGTGGTGGTCGATGGAAAATTTTCGGATTGGAGGCAGGTTGCTAGCAGAGTGCCGCAGGGATCAGTGCTTGGTCCTCTGCTCTTTGTGATTTTTATTAATGACTTAGAGGAGGGGGCTGAAGGGTGGATCAGTAAATTTGCTGATGACACCAAGATTGGTGGAGTAGTGGATGAGGTGGAGGGCTGTTGTAGGCTGCAAAGAGACATAGATAGGATGCAGAGCTGGGCTGAAAAATGGCAAATGGAGTTTAACCCTGATAAATGTGAGGTGATTCATTTTGGTTGGACTAATTTAAATGTGGATTACAGGGTCAAAGGTAGGGTTCTGAAGACTGTGGAGGAACAGAGAGATCTTGGGGTTCATATCCACAGATCTCTAAAGGTTGCCACTCAAGTGGATAGAGCTGTGAAGAAGGCCTATAGTGTGTTAGCTTTTATTAACAGGGGATTGGAGTTTAAGAGCCGTGGGGTTATGCTGCAACTGTACAGGACCTTGGTGAGACCACATTTGGAATATTGTGTGCAGTTCTGGTCACCTCACTATAAGAAGGATGTGGAAGCGCTGGAAAGAGTGCAGAGGAGATTTACCAGGATGCTGCCTGGTTTGGAGGGTAGGTCTTATGAGGAAAGGTTGAGGGAGCTAGGGCTGTTCTCTCTGGAGCGGAGGAGGCTGAGGGGAGACTTAATAGAGGTTTATAAAATGATGAAGGGGATAGATAGAGTGAACGTTCAAAGACTATTTCCTCGGGTGGATGGAGCTATTACAAGGGGGCATAACTATAGGGTTCGTGGTGGGAGATACAGGAAGGATATCAGAGGTAGGTTCTTTACGCAGAGAGTGGTTGGGGTGTGGAATGGACTGCCTGCAGTGATAGTGGAGTCAGACACTTTAGGAACATTTAAGCGGTTATTGGATAGGCACATGGAGCACACCAGGATGATAGGGAGTGGGATAGCTTGACCTTGGTTTCAGATAAAGCTCGGCACAACATCGTGGGCCGAAGGGCCTGTTCTGTGCTGTACTGTTCTATGTTCTACAGTACAAGAGGCCATTCGGTCTGTTGTGTCTGTACCAGATCTCCAAATAAGCAATGGACCTCGGGGCATTACCCGCCTTCACCCTGTAGCATTGCACATAGTTGCTTTTCAGATAATAAGAACAAAGAAAAGTACAGCACAGGAACAGGCCCTTCGGCCCTCCAAGCCTGCGCCGATCATCATACCCTAACTAAACGAGAAAAAACCTTCTGCTCTGACTCAGTCCGTATCCCTCTATTCCCTCCCTATTCCTGTGCACATTACGATATCTCTCCCCTGGCATCAGCCCTCTCCCTGCCCTTCTCCACCCTTCCCCACTTTGTTCCCCAGCTTGCTCCTAACCCTCCTCTAGCCGTACGCTTCTCCATCACCCCCATCCCCTCTCTTCTACACCAATAATCTTCCCTCCCCACCCCTCTTCATGGTCCTCTCCCCCTGCCTCAGCTCCACCCCCTCCCCTCACTCTCCCCCGCCGTCCCCCCCCCCACCCGACCCTCCAGCCCCTTTGTGCCTGTGAAACTGTTTTCTGACAGTATTAACACCTGAAAGTTAAACTAATGGGGCAGAGGATTGCAATATTTCCTTCACTGACTTCTGTCTTGCTGTCGGGTTTAGACACATCTGGGAACATGTAGTGAATTTATGTCAGAATTAATCACTGCTGTTGTGATTAAGATAGTGTGTTACTCTGCCCAGGCTAAATTTAGGTAGACAAATCTGTTTAGCATTCATAGTTAAAAACTTTCTCTCCCAAACATCCGTTTTGGCACAACCACTGATGCTTAGAGATCATGCGACATTCCATCTCTTCCCTTCCCCCATTGAGAAGACAACCGGCTATCTTGATGATCCCCTGATGGGGAACATGACTCGATGGTTTGGGTGCGGAACGTCCTCTGTAGCTGCTGACAAGTTTCAATGTGGGACTGGGAAACTTGAGTTAAGTTTATTTGTTAGTGTCACAAGTAGGCTTACATTGACACTGCAATGAAGTTACTGTGAAAATCCTCTCGTCGTCACACTCTGGAGCCTGTTCGGGTACACTGAGGGAGAATTTACCACGGCCAATGCACCTTACCAGCACGTCGTTTGGACTGTGGGAGGAAACTGGAGCACCCGGAGGAAACCCATGCAGACACGGGTAGAACGTGCAAACTCCGCACAGACAGTGACCCAAAGCGGGTATTGAACCCGCCTCCCTGGCGCTGTGAGGCAGCAGTGCTAGCCGACATGCCTCTGTGGAAGAGTGTGGTCTGGACCAGGAGAAGTAGAAATATCCACGAACAGGATGGGACCAGGAACAGGTGGGTGAACTTCCCACGAGGGTATTGTCCAACACTATCATTCACGAATAAGACACATGCCACGCACTGTAAATTGAACCCCACCGTGTTTCTGGACACAAACATTCTTCTACCCACTCAACCCTGTTGTTGTGTAAAAAGGTAACAATCTCTCTGATGCAATCTCTGCTCAGGCCGAAATTACAGAATCCATAATATTTGTACAGCACGGAGGGAGTTACTCCCTATTCCAGCTGAGTGCTAAGCTGCAGATGGAAAAGCACATAATATTTACTTAACCGTTGCAAACAAATACTTATCAGATTTTTCTGCCTTTCCCTGAGGAAAGCAACAGCAATCACTACCCCCCCCCCCACTACCCAACAGCGCACACTCCCCCCGCCTCCCCGCCTCTCCTCTCCACCAGTTCTGCATTAGATACCGCTGTGTTACCTTTGCTTCTTTCTTCAACAAGGCTTCAGCAAATGCCTTGCCCAGGCCTTGCGACGCGCCCGTTATCAAAGCCACGCAGTTCTTCAGGATCATTTCGCTGTCTGGAAGTTCCCTCGCTGCTCGGGCCCCCACCGCTGCGTGTGCTGTCCTCTCCCACCTGTTCTCACACTGACAGGGCAGGCGACTTACTGCTCTTTAACACTCTGCAAGCTCTGGCCGCCAGCCAGGAAACGCCTGTAAGCAGCAACAATTTCAAGATGTAGCACTCACATTCTGAACTCCTTTCACGCTGCCTGGTGATTCTTATCCAGCCTATTCAGCCGTACCAAATTGACATGTTTCCACGGGAAAGAAGTTTGAATTCAGTGGTTGTTCTGCGTCTGCGCAATGAAGAGGCTTCAAGTCCTCAATGTGGGCACTTCCTGTGTGGGTAGAGAGCTTTACTTCATAAACGTTTTAAAGTTTATTTATTGGTCACAAATAAGGCTTACATTAACACTGCAGTGAAATTACTGTGAAATTCCCCTAGTCGCCACACTCCGGCGCCTGTTCAGATCACTGCACCTAACCAGCACGTCTTTCAGAATGTGGGAGGAAACCGGAGCACCCAGAGGAAACCCACACAGACACGGGGAGAACGTGCAAACATTACATTTACCACTTTAATACCGCTGTGAATAAGAGGTGAGTTTCTCAAATGAAAGTTTATTTATCAGTGTCACAAGTAGGCTTACATTAACACTGCAATGAAGTTACTGTGAAAATCCCCTAGTCGCCACACTCTGGCGCCTGTTCGGGTACACCGAGGGAAAATCTAACACGGCCAATGCACCTAACCAGCACCTCTTTCAGACTGTGGGAGGAAACCGGAGCACCCAGAGGAAACCCATGCAGACACGGGAAGAACGTGCAAACTCCACACAGACAGTGACCCAAGGCTGGGAATTGAACCTGGGCTCCTGGCGCTTTGAGACAGCAGTGCTAATCACTGTGCCGCTGTGCCGCCGTGCCGCTCCCACGTTATATTTAGAATCACTGGCCGGAATCTTATCGCTGTTCACACCAGTGGGATTTTCCCATCCCGCCCCAGTGAATGGAGAATTGGCTGGCCGCCAAATTCTCCGGCGATCGGTAAGGTTGGATCCATTGTTTTGCCAATGAAAATTATTGCGCCCTCGACGTTCAGAGGGATCAGAGGGAATCAAGGCCGGAGATCTGATGCTGTCCCATCTCTTTGTACCTGAACAGGCGCTGGAGTGTGGCGACCAGGGGATTTTCACAGTAACTTCAATGCAGTGTTAATGTGAGCCTACTTGTGACATGAATAGACTTAAAACTATTGTTTCCTGCTTGCTGGATAGGCATTGAGGTGGATGTGTGTATACTGGCACAGGCAAACAAAAGCCACTTATCGTCCGTGCCTAACACAGACATTTTGATTTTGTAAATAATCTTTTTGACATCCCCTGCGCCAAATTGGATCGCCCTGACTCAAGTCAGAACTTTTCAGGAAATTGAGGCCTGCGAGAAGGGGCCTATTTCACAGTTCTTCAGGGGACCGCTGCTGTCTGTCACCAAAGTGGTAAATTTGTAACTAACAATTGCTGGAATGTGCAGCCAGGAGGTGCAGGAGTGTATCTTCCAGCTCAGCATTAACAGTGGAGCTCTGTGGCTGCGCTCGTCTGAAAGCCGGAAATTCCCGTCTGACTGTCAATGAGCCTTCACATTGTCCGCAACCCGCCCGCTACAATTGCAGTGACGGGTGGGGTGGGAGAATTCCGGCCTAAAACTCTGGCCTGCTGAACCTGCCAACCCCATCCCTGACTGCTGTCTTGCCCCATTCCCATTTCCCAGACCCACCCCACCTCCCCGTCCGCCCCCAAACCCCAGTCCAAGGCGCATCTCTTTCCCCCTTCTCCTTTGAGTCCTAACTCTCGACGTTCTGGTTGCCCTCCCGTTCTCAGTCACCCTCTTGAGATGCAGTGCCCAATACTGGTTGTGCCTTAGTCCCGTTCATTCAGGTGTGCAGGGGATGAACTTTTAGTCTGTTGCAACTTTCAGTTAAAGTGAGATAGTCAGCAGTTGGGGTGGTAGTTTTTATTTGACCAGCACTTACAGATGTAATGTATTCCCCTGTTTAAGTCATAAATATTAAAATAGTTTTTTTAAAATTTCTATAATAAGCTATCTCTATATTAATACTTGAAATTGACTAGATGACTGTCCTTTAATTACATCCCTTAGTGAGGTTGTTCCACTCCAAGATGCAGAGTGCAACTTGTCTCACAAGCTTAATTTTAAACTTGCTGTGTAATTATTACATGCAATAATGGGTCTTGCTCCCTATTAGGCGGCATGGAGGCACAGAGGTTGGCACTGCTGCCTCACAATGCCAGGGACCCGGGTTCAATTCCAGCCTCGCTGATTGTGCTGAGTTTGCACGTTCTTCCCATGTCTGCGTGGCTTTGGTTTCCTACCACAGTCCAAAGATCATAGAATCCCTAGTGTGAAAGGAGGCCATTTGGCCCATTGAGTCTGCAACTACCACAATCCCACCAGGCCCTATCTCCGTAACCCCACGTATTTACCCTGCTAAATCCCCCTGACACTAAGAGGCAATTTAACATAGCCAAGCCACCTAAGGTGTTAGATTTATTGGCCATGCTAAATTGCCCCTTAATGTTAGGGGGTTAGTTAGTAGGGTAAATAAGTAGGGTTATAGGGATAGGGCCGAGATGGGATTGTTGTCGGTGCAGGCTTGATGGGCCGAATAGCTTCCTTCTATACTGTAGGAATTCTATCATTCTATAATTCTTCTCTGATTTAAATGAGTAAGTTGTGAAAACCTGCTTGGCATTTCCTTGGTGGCTCGTCAACAAGTAGTTGGTTTCACCAGATTAGTCAAATCTTTCCTGCAAAGGTGAGCCTCAAAAGCATTGATGGTGCAATGTAATATGACAGACGTCATTCAGGGAAGGTTCATGTTCATTAGCCAGTGAACCTGCCCTTAAGATAGCCAACTCAAGAACAAAGAATAAAGAACAAAGAACAATACAGCACAGGAACAGGCCCTTCGGCCCTCCAAGCCCACGCCGCACCCTGGTCCAAACTAGACCATTCTTTTGTATCCCTCCATTCCCACTCCGTTCATATGGCTGTCTAGATAAGTCTTAAACGTTCCCAGTGTGTCCGCCTCCACCACCTTGCCTGGCAGCGCATTCCAGGCCCCCACCACCCTCTGTGTAAAATATGTCCGTCTGATATCTGTGTTAAACCTCCCCCCCTTCACCTTGAACCTATGACCCCTCGTGAACGTCACCACCGACCTGGGGAAAAGCTTCCCACCGTTCACCCCATCTATGCCTTTCATAATTTTATACACCTCTATTAAGTCTCCCCTCTTTCTCCGTCTTTCCAGGGAGAACAACCCCAGTTTACCCAATCTCTCCTCATAACTAAGCCCCTCCATACCAGGTAACATCCTGGTAAACCTTCTCTGAACTCTCTCCAAAGCCTCCACGTCCTTCTGGTAGTGTGGCGACCAGAACTGGACGCAGTATTCCAGATGCGGCCGAACCAACGTTCTATACATCTGCAACATCAGACCCCAACTTTTATACTCTATGCCCCGTCCTATAAAGGCAAGCATGCCATATGCCTTCTTCACCACCTTCTCCACCTGTGACGTCACTTTCAAGGATCTGTGGACTTGCACACCCAGGTCCCTCTGCGTATCTACACCCTTTATGGTTCTGCCATTTATCGTATAGCTCCTCCCTACATTATTTCTACCAAAATGCATCACTTCGCATTTATCAGGATTGAACTTCATCTGCCATTTCTTTGCCCAAATTTCCAGCCTATCTATATCCTTCTGTAGCTTCTGACAATGCTCCTCACTATCTGCAAGTCCTGCCAATTTTGTGTCGTCCGCAAACTTACTGATCACCCCAGTTACACCTTCTTCCAGATCATTTATATAAATCACAAACAGCAGAGGTCCCAATACAGAGCCCTGCGGAACACCACTAGTCACAGGCCTCCAGCCGGAAAAAGACCCTTCCACTACCACCCTCTGTCTTCTGTGACCAAAGTAAGAAATTTAACAACACCAGGTTAAAGTCCAACAGGTTTATTTGGTAGCAAAAGCCACACAAAATGCTACCAAATAAACCTGTTGGACTTTAACCTGGTGTTGTTAAACTTCTTACTGTGTTTACCCCAGTCCAACGCCGGCATCTCCACATCATGACTTCTGTGACCAAGCCAGTTCTCCACCCATCTAGCCACCTCCCCCTTTATCCCATGAGATCCAACCTTTTTCACCAGCCTACCATGAACTCCTCACAAGAAAGTTAAATGCTACACCCTAACGGAGCAGTCCTGCTGTCGGACCGAGGGGCGATAAAGAAGTAAATGGTTGCTTTAAGATGTGCAATGTCCCTGCGATTCTTGCTTTTCGGAATTGCCCTGACCAGAGTTCCTCTTTGTTGAAGCCCGAATGAGACATCAGCGCCATCTAGGGTGGCAGAGCAGCATCAGACTGAGGGGAACGTGTTGCGACCTGCCAAAGCGACAACAAGCTTCCGTTCTTTGGTTGGGTGAAGATGACATTATTCTGACATTGGAGTGGTTAGGGCTGCATTTTGCAATGACTAATTCCTGGAAGGCTTAGCTTTGCAAAAGAAGAAATGCCACCATTAGCTGCTGGATTACAAAGCTGTCATGAAAAATTTCTTTCATGCTTTGAAAGGATTTGTTATGCAATTTGTTTTTAGATATGAAGACAGCTGACAACACTGAGTTATATGTGTATCTGAAATGACAATTTTAATGTTGGCAAAGAGGGGAGAGGGCATTTCATTCATGCTTTAGTATCAAAGGGGCGGCACGGTGGCATAGTGGTTAGCATTGTTGCCACACAGCATCAGGAATCCGAGTTCGATTCCTGGCTTGGGTCACTGTCTGTGTGGAGTTTGCACGTTCTCCCCGTGTCTGCATGGGTTTCCTCCGGGTGCTCCGGTTTCCTCCCACACTCCAAAGTGTGTGGCTAGGTTGATTGGCCATGCTAAATTGCTCCTTAGTGTCAGGGGGGCTAGCTAGGGTAAATGCATGGGGTTATGGGGATAGGGCCAGGGTGGATTGTGGTCAGTGCAGACTCAATGGGCCGAATGGCCTCCTTCTGCACTGTAGGGATTCTATGAAAGGATTTTAGGATTAATGTAGGCTATTTAGCCCCTCAAATCCATTCTATTACATCTCAGCTGATCAGTTCCAATCAAACTTGTTAACCTTACTCAATGACAATTTATCGATCTCTATCTTTGTATCTCCAGATGCTCCTCAATGTTCATCCCCTTTGAGGTGAGAGAGAGCTCGATTTCTACAATCCTTTGTGGGGAAAATGTTTCCTGATCCTGCTCCTGAATAGCCTGAATTTAGTTTTAAAATTAGGTCCACTCATCCTTGACTCACCCACCAGAGAAAGGCGTTTCTCCATATACGATCATATATTATATTTTAAACAATCCAAACAGGTCAGCCCTGTATTTTTCATACCCAGGGGAATGCAAGTTAAGTTCAGGTAATGATGTCCTCACAATGTAACTCCCGAAAACCTGGTATTAACCAATGCTACTGCACCCTCTCCATTGCCAAAACATCCTACTTGAGGTGTGTTGTATAAAAGTGAACATGTTTGAGGGGGGATCAGACCGAGACCCCATACAACTGTGTGTTTATTCACGCCCTCATTTCTCTGTCTTAATGTACAGAGTGGCATAATGGATTTTAAACAATTGCAATTGTTCTACCAATGTTCTAACAATGAGGGGGCACAGTAGCACGCTGCCTCAAAGCGCCAGGGACCCGGGTTCGACTCCCAGCTTAGCTCACTGTCTGTGTGGAGTTTGCATGTTCTCCCCGTGTCTGCATGAATTTCCTCTGGGTGCTCCAGTTTCCTCCCACAGTCCAAAGATGTGCGAGTTAGGTGGATTGGCTATGCTAAGTTGCCCCTTAGTCTCAGGGGGACTAGTTTAGGGTAAATGCATGGTGTCATGGGGATAGGGGCTGGGTGGGTTTGTGGTCGGTGCAGACTCAATGGATCGAATGGCCTCCTTCTGCACTGTAGGATGCTATGGTTCTATGAATGGTCTTTACATTTTTGTTTGTCATATCATTTGTGTAGTAGGACAACCCAGGGAGTGTGGGCTGCGGCAGGAGAGGAAAGAATGGAAAAGGTGAAACAGACAGCCTGACTGTAGTATCCACACTCACTGAAGGCAGACACACGACAAATTACAAATAACGACAACCCAGACGGCACTAAACAGTCACATCCCAGGTGAAATCTTTCCGAGGTTACAGCAATGATAAGAGGATCGATACCATTTATCGAGACTCCACAATGTCTAGAGGAGCCACTGTGCCTCTGGAAAACCAATCAAGTATCAGGGAGATGGGGACAATTAACACACCATCAAAATCGGCTTGATAACTACAGTGCTTTGATATTGCAAATAGGTCGACAGGATATGTTCAGAAAATGATTAAAGGTAAAGCACACAGGACAATGAATCATCATAATGTGATCAAAACAGACCTTTAACAAATTTAAAGTAACAATATGATGACCTAATCGAAATGTAGCACTTTGTAACACGAATATGTAATAATTGGTAGAGTAGCTCGGGAACAGGTTGGAATGACAGCCCCGAGCACTGCTCTCCCTCGAGCATGTTGAATAAAGCCATTTTTGTTGAAGTTCTATATGGTCTCGGAAGACTCAGTTCATTCATTCCCTCCAACAATTTGAAGTACAATTATCAATGTAATATTACAATACAGTTCTCTTAATTCTGACAGGTTAAATACGTACACCCTTTGCAGTCTAGGTGCATCACACAGTTCTGCAGATGCACATTTGCTTCTTAAATATGTTTGAATGACCTGTGTAAGTCTTTTCAAGATGTGTCAAAGAACTCGTGCTTCAAAATGTCAAAGCAAATGCTTCAAAATCCATCACAAATGAAGCATAACTTGGCTCCTTACTTTCCAGCCCCTCCTTTGATGAAAACGCCAACATTCACACGAGCATACGAACAAGGAGCAGCAGCATTTGGCCCCCCGAGCCTGCTCCACTGTTTAATCAAATCATAGCTGATCTGACAGTAACCTCAAATCTGTGTTCCATTTACCCCCGATAACCCCTCACCCCCATGCTTACCAAGAATCTATCCACTTCTGCCTTAAAAATATTAAAAGACTCTGCTTCCACCGCCTTTTCAGGAAGAGAGTCCCAAAGACTCACGATCCTCAGAGAGAAAATAGTTCTCCTCATCTCCGTTTTAAATGAGCAATCTGTTATTTTTAACAGTGACCCCAAGTTCTAGATTCTCCCACAAGGGGAAAGATCCTCATGACATCCACCCTGTCAAACCCCCTCCGGATCTTATATGTTTTGATCAAATCACCTCTTACGCTTCCAAACTCCAATGGATACTAACCTTTCCTTATAAGACAATCCACCCATCCCAGGTATTAGTCTGGTAAACCTTCTCTGAACTGTTTTGAATGGGACCTTCCTTAAATAAAGTGACAAACTGTGTGCACAATACTCCAGATGTGGTCTCACTAGCACTCCATATATCTGAAACATAAGCTCCCCATTTTTGAATTCAATTCACTTCACAATAAATGATAACATTCTATTAACTTTCTTAATTGCTTGCAGTATTTGCAGCCTTTTGTAATTCACACACGAAGACACCCAGATCCCTCTGCATCTCAGAACTCTGCAATCTCACAATATCCTTGTCTTTTATTCTTCCTGCCAAAATGAACAATTTCACATTTTCCCACATTATACTCCCTTGCAAGATCTTTGCCCACTCACTTAACTGACCTATGTCTTTTTGTAGTCTCCTTATGTCTACTTCGCAATTTACTTTCCCGCTTATTTTCCTATCATAGAAGTCATAGAATCCCTACAGTGCAGAAGGAGGACATTCAGCCCATCGAGCCTGCACCAACAACAATCCCACCAAGGCCTTATTCCCGTAACCCCACGTATTTACCCTGTTAATCCCCCTGACATTGAGGACCAATTTATCATGGCCAATCCACCTAACCCACATATCTTTGGAGTGTGGGAAGAAACCCACGCAGATGCAGGAAGAATGTGTAAACTCCCGACATAGTAAGAAGTTTAACAATACCAGGTTAAAGTCCAACAGGTTTATTTGGTAGCAAAAGCCACACAAGCTTTCGGAGCCTTAAGCCCCTTCTTCAGGTGAGTGGGAATTCTGTTCACAAACAGGGCATATAAAGACACAAACTCAATTTACATGAATAATGGTTGGAATGCGAATACTTACAACTAATCAAGTCTTTAAGATACAAACAATGTGAGTGGAGAGAGCATCAAGATAGGCTAAAGAGATGTGTATTGTCTCCAGACAAGACAGCCAGTGAAACTCTGCAGGTCCAGGCAAGCTGTGGGGATTACAAATAGTGTGACATGAACCCAACATCTCGGTTGAGGCCGTCCTCATGTGTGCGGAACTTGGCTATCAGTCTCTGCTCAGCGACTCTGCGCCGTCGTGTGTCGTGAAGGCTGCCTTGGAGAACGCTTACCTGAATATCAGAGACCGAATGCCCGTGACCGCTGAAGTGCTCCCCAACAGGAAGAGAACAGTCTTGCCTGGTGATTGCCGGCATCTCCACATCATAAACTCCCGACAGACAGTGACCCGAGGCTGGAATTGAACCCCGGGTCCCTGGTGCTAACCACTGTGCCACCGTGCCGCCTATCTTCATTCATATTGATTGAATTGAGGAACTTGGGTTGGTCATATAATTATGGCTATTGTGGTTCCCTCTTCATCAATAACACTACAAACATTGAACACCAGATGGGGATTAAGCTATACTAAATTCTATTAACAAATGTGCTGAGGAGCAAGCTCAGTAAATGCAGCAAGCTTAAATATTACAGCAATGAAATAGCAATGCCTCGAACAAAACGTCAAGAGAGTTTCCTTTCCCAGTGTCCGGGATTGGATCCAGTGGGGACTGACTTGGCTCAGTTTTTATGTGTTTAAATCTAGGTTAGTGGGTCCATAGATTCAAACATCAGGACAGGAATTGAGCTTGGACCTTAGGTGAGGCGTTACCCTAAGGGTGGGATTTTCCGGCCCTTCCCGCCAGTGGAATCCTCCGGTCCCGCTGAAGCCATGTTCTCCAGCAGCAGGATGGGCAAGCCACACAAAACGTCATAAGCATTGGCGGGACTGGAAGATCCCACTGGTGGCCAATAGCAAGCTGCCTCTGCCGCCAGAAAGCATGCCGTGGTGGGCGAGAAAATCTTGTCCTAAGACACTGTCTGTCCATTCATGTGGATGTGAAAAGATTCTTCAAACAGAAATAGGACAATGTTCCAGGTTAACATTGCGGTAGGAAGGTTAAGGAAAGGCAATATAAACACGATAGTACCATTTTAAAGAGGCTGGAAGATCAGGGAGTCCTGGGGCATGCAAACCCAAATACTGGCTGGTCAGGTGTATTGGCCGTACTAAATTCTCCCTCAGTGTACCCGAATAGGTGCCGGAGTGTGGCGACTAGGGGACTTTTACAGTAATTTCATTGCAGTGATAATGTAAGCCGACTTGTGACACTAATAAATAATAAATAAATAATATTTCACTAAATAAATCTATTTAATTTGTGTTCTAATACGAGCATATGAACAATGGGAAGGCATATTAGTACTGTCACCATTAGACCATAAGACATGGAGCAGAATTAGGCCACTCGGTCCATCGAGTCTGCTCCACCCTTCAATCATGGCTGATATTTTTCTCATCCCCATTCTCCTGCCTTTTCCCCATAACCCCTGTCCCCCTTATTAATCAAGAACCAATCAATCTCTGTCTTAAAGACACTCAATGACCTGGCCTCCGCAGCCTTCTGCGGCAAAGAGTTCCACAGATTCACCACTCTCTGGCTGAAGAAATTTCTCCTCATCTCTGTTTTAAAGGATCGTCCCTGTTGCCTGAGGTTATGCCCTCTGGTTCTAGTTTTTCCTACGAGCAGAAACACCCTCTCCACGTCCACTCTATCCAGGCCTTGAAGTATCCTTTAAGTTTCAATGGATGAGCAATCGAGAGACCCAGGTTAATGCCCGAGGCACCTGAGTTCAAATTCCACCATGGCAGATAATGAAATTTGAATTTTGTAAAAATCTGGAATTAAAAGTCTAATGGTGACCATGAAACCATTGTCAATTGTAGTAAAAAGCCATTGGGGCGACACAGTGGCACAGTGGTTAGCACTGCTGCCTCACTGAACAAAGAACAAAGAACAGTACAGCGCAGGAAACAGGCCCTTCGGCCCTCCAAGCCTGTGCCGCTCCTTGGTCCAACTAGACCAATCGTTTGTATCCCTCCATTCCCAGGCATCAGGAACCCGGGATCAATTCTGGCCTTTGGTCACTGTCTGTGTGGAGTTTGCACATTCTCCCCGTGTCTGCACGGGTTTCCTCTGGGTGCTCCAGTTTCCTCCCACTGTCCAAAGATGTGCAGGTTATTTTGATTGGCCATGCTAAATTGACTCGAAATTGGTGTCAGGGGGATTAACAGGGTAAATATGGTGGAGTTACGGGGATAGGGCCTGGATAGGATTGTGGTCGGTGGAGACTCAATGGGCTGAATTGTAGGGTTTCTATGATTCTATGATTCTATGGTTCACTAATGTCCTGTCGGGAAGAAATCCTACCATCCTTACCTGGTCGGGCCTACATGTGACTCCAAAGCCACAGCAATGTGATTGACTCTAAAATGCCCTCTGAAATGGCCCAGCAAATCACACAGTTCAAGGGCAATTAGGGATGGACAACAAATGCTGGCCCACATCCCATGAACGAACAAAAAAATGAAAGGAACACAGGAGTACGCCATTCAGACTTTCAAGACAACTCCACCATGACTGATCTAATAGTAATCTCAAATCTGCACTCCACCTATCTCCGATACACTATGATCCCCTTGCTTATAAAGAATCTACCTACTGCTGCCTTAAAAATATACAAAGACTTTGCTTCCGCCACCTTCTCAGGAAGAGAGTTCCAAAGACGCAGAGCCCTCTGAGTGAAAATAATTCACCTCATCTCCATTTTAAATGGACCCCTTATTTTTAAAGTGACCCCTAGTTCTAGATTCTCCCACAATAGGAAACCTCCTCTCCACTGCCACCCTGTCAAGGCCCCTCAGGATTTTATATGTTTTAATCAAGTTGCCTTTTACTCCTCTAAACTCCAGCAGGAATTGAACTTGTGCCATAGACATTGCTCTGCATTATGAACCAGCTGTCCAGCCAACTAAGCTAACTGACTCTCCCAACATATCCCGTGATCCTTGGCAACCCATCATGCGTTGGAAGGGAAGGAGTTAAAATTGAGGTCATTGCTTCTGGAGGTTAGAATTCGCCTTCCCAATTCCCTCAAGTGGAGCCCATGCCCCCTGATTCTACTGGACAATGCGGGATAGTTAATCTTTATTGCCAACTCTCTTTCATGCCTTTGGTAAACATTACCTCCAAGTAACAAGACATAGAAAGAAATGAGTGGTACAATGCTTGACCTCACACAGTGCATAAACTGCTCATTCTGTGCAGAATGCCAGCATTCTATCTGAGCGCCACTCCTCCAGCATTCAGAGAATCAATTATTGCAACGCAGCCACGCTGATGGAGAATTTATCCCGCTGATGTTATCATACCTCCGATAGCAGTATGGTAGAAAACAGCAAAAAAAATACATCAACTCCACGTCCAAGACTTGGACTGATTTTTCTCTCTTTCATACTGAACTAAGATAGTTATTTCCGAGCGAACTTATGTCCACTTTGATTTGATTTGATTTACTTTTGTCACATGTATTAGTATACAGTGAAAAGCATTGTTTCTTGAGCGCTATACAGATTCTTTATCTGAAGGCGGTGACTATCTGCTGGAGCAGATTTCCAGAACCACTTAGCTGCTCTCAGGTATTGAACCCAAGGAGCTATTATTCATGCATGGTATAAGTGTTGGCACGGAAGAGGGAGAATTGTACTGCACGGAAGAGTCACAGCCAAAGGCTGACCTTGTGTTTGCAAGGCACCAGTACAGACCACTGGGTTAATTGAATAAGAATACAAAGTAGGAGGGAACCTGAACACAAAGAATACCATAAATTAGCTGGCAAGGCTAAGTTTGACATAGTGAGTGTTCTGGAATCCAAAATTGATGAATGTTGGGGATTGGCAAATAAATGTCACCATTACTCCAGGTGATCAGTTTTCATGTGTTATGAAGGGATTATCTTACAATCTGTAGCACAATGCATCTGTTGTGACATTATGTACCTTTAAGGATGCATACATTAAACCGCTGTCAATGCTTTGTCACCCGAGGCAGTATGTGTTGGATTAGTCCCATGACTTGCAGTCAGTCTACAAGCAGCAGGAGTGAAAGAGAGTGAAAAATGAGCTTTTTCCCAGGGTGGAAGAGTCAATTACTAGGGGGCACAGGTTTAAAGTGCAAGGGGCAAGGTTTAAAGGAGATGTACGAGGCAGGTTTTTTACGCAGAGGGTGGTGGGTGCCTGGAACTCGCTGCTGGGGAAGGTAATGGAAGCAGATACGACAGTGAGTTTTCAGGGGGGTCTGGACAAATACATGAATAGGTTGGGAATGGAGGGATATGGTCCCCGGAAGGGTAGGGGGTTTTAGTTCAATCGGGCAGTATGGTTGGTGCAGGCTTGGAGGGCCGAAGGGCCTGTTCCTGTGCTGTAATTTTCTTTGTTCTTTGTTCTTTGAAATTCAGATGTACTAAATCTCCAAGTTTACCGCATTTATTACTATATTTTACTTATTCTTACTTTTATTTTTCCACCTCCTTCCCAAGCCCCCACAACCACCCCCCCACCCCAGGGCCAACTGCCACACTCTGCAGGTAGTCCCCTAACAATCTGTACCTTTGTTCTGCCATTCACTCATTCTGATCTCTTAACGGACGCTCTTAGTATCTTTCTCAACCTTTATCATTCCCAGAATGGTCACATGAGAAAGGAGGTCATTTGGTGATTTGGCTTGTTCCATTTTCTTGTGCTTTCCTTGTAGTCCTGCAATTAATTTATTTCCCTTGAGGCACCTTCCAAACCCACAACCACTTCCATGTAGAAGGACAAGGGGAGCAAATACATGGGAACACCACCTCCAAGCCTCACACCATCCTGACTTGGAAATATATCGCCGTTCCTTCACCGTCACTGGGCCAAAATCCTGGAACTCCTCCCTAATATACCTAAATCACATGAACTGCAGCGGTTCAAGAAGGCAGCAAACAACCGCCTCCTCACGGACAATTATGGGGGTGGGCAAGAAAAATGCTGGCCTTGTCAGCTATGCCAATATCTCATGAAAGAATAGAAAGGGGGCTTTAATCAAATTCCCATTGGAAAGCCAAGATTGAATCCACCACCCTGTCAGGCAGTATATTCTAAATCACAATCACTGACTGTGTAAATAGATTTTTTCTCACATGCTTTTATCTTGGGCCTTAAAAAGTAAAGTTTATTTATTAACGCTGCAATGAAGTTACTGTGAAATTCCCCTAGTCGCCACACTCTGGCGCCTGTTCGGGTCAATGCATCTAACCAGCACATCGTTCAGACTGTGGGAGGAAACCGGAGCACCCGGACGAAACCCATGCAGACACGGGGAGAACGTGCAAACTCCACACAGACAGTGACCCAAGCCGGGAATTGAATCCGGGTCCCTGCTGCTGCGAGACAGCAGTGCTAACCACTGTGCCACCGTGCCACCCTTGTGCCAATGTGAATAGCTTCTCTCTGTAGATAGAGATAGGGAGCACCAAGGTCATTTGTACATAAGGATAAGAATAAGATGAATAATTGTGGAGGAATGTAACTATAAATATAAAGTTATAAGATTAGAAAGAGCGATTCTCCTCTGAAGTAGGGATTAAAAACGAAGTGCAGAATTCATCTGCTGGGCAAAGATTCAAGAAGTTTATAACCTTGTCTGGGCATAACTGTGTGACCCGAGCATCCTGTGGTATAGGATATGGTATATCCTCTAATACAAGTCAGTCCTGAAAAATCAGGGGGACAATTCTCCCAAAAGAATTCTAAGTGTCAAATTCACGTTGTAAGTTTCAGGGCAATCCTCCATACGTTAAAGGGCTCAGAAGAAATCTTGACAGTTTAAAAGTGACCTGATGGAAAGCTTCCCAGAAGGCTCGGCAGGACAAGCATAGCCGGCCTCGGACTGGGATAAGGAAAGGTGTGAGCCAGCCTTGAATATGCAAGCGGCCAGTGGAAGTAGAAAGGCAGACACACCTGTGATCTAATCATTGGAACAAAGGCAGATGGAGACCAGCAGACGAATAAGTAAACAAATCAGCGGGGGGCAATGGCCATGGAAATCGGCCCATCCCTAGAACACAAGAAGACCCATCCTGCGAATGGGATACCATTCAGGAAGCTCCGGAGGGACATCAAAAGGACATTAAAATATCAATCAAGGCAGTTTCAGCCTTTTGTGTTTGGACTTGACTCAATTTAAACCAAGACTGCGGGTGATCGAAAGCCCATTGTCTTTGAAAGCATCTACGGGGGCGGAGTCGATCGGACCCTTTTGAAAAGTCAAGACTTAAAAGATACAGGTTCAAGGCAGAAGGAGTGCTTCAGTGCTTCAGGTCTCACAGGTTGTTTTCAGAGTTGTTGGTGCTTGAAAGCCGTTTTGGAAAAGTCAGCTGGAGAGTGTGGCTGTTCGAATGGGCAGAAGTCAAGATTGAGAAAGCAGACAATCAAGGCCACGCTCCTCTTCCAGAATCGCAAACTCCCTGCACTAAGACGTTCGAGCTCACCACAAAGGGACCCCTTTTCGGATTGTCAGTATCCCAGCCAACCTTGTGAAGTTCCCGAAGATAGGATAGAGGTTGAGGGAAAGGGGAGGGGTGGTGTATTGTAATTTCAAAGTTCAGTAATCTTGTTTGAACTGTGTAAAGTAAGATTTTACTTGTGTCCGTTAGCATTTCTCCCATAGTGATAGCATAAAGCATAAGTTTCATTCATGTGTGGTGTGGCATTGGAGAGGTTGATTCTATTGTTAAATAAATCACTGTAAGTTTGAAACTCATTTTGGAGTTTGTCTTGCCTCTTGTTCTTTCATCGACGCACTCTGGCGAGGTCACAGTTTCAATATCCCTTACCATAAATCCGGAGTCCAGAATCGAGGGTGATCTGAGCGATTCGAACCTGCTCACTCCAGGGAGACTGCTGGTCAGGAGATAAAGGATCAGAGTCTCTTTGTTTCTCTCTCTTGGGAACCCACTCGAGTGGTGTGGGTACAGGGTGGGTATTGTCCCACCGACAAGGGAGAGAATCATTCGGGCCTTGGTGGTGGTTCTGGTATAGCTGTGTGATATAAGTATCAGGCTACCGGTCAGGTATAAACGGTGAGCCTGGTTCAGCGCTCTCTCCTGCGGAGTTGCCCCAGTGAGGCATTCCCCGATCCTTTGAAATCTGTAGGAGAGAGACAGTCACAGCTATCGGCAGACCCCCAAATACCGGCCTGCAAGTGGAGTAAAAAGAAAGATCCCGCTACATGGTATATCCTCTAATACAAGTCAGTCCTGAAACATCAGGGGGAAAATTCTCCCAAAAGAATTCTAAGTGTCAAATTCACGTAAAAACTGGAGTAAATCCCGCTTTTTTTTCAGCGGGAGTTTCAGGATGAATCTCCCACACTCTGTGCACTGTAAGTGCACCAGCGTGAATCAGGTGAAAAATCAGTAGGCGGGTCGGGGCCTATTCCCGCTGGAGAGGCAGGCAGCAGAGCGCTGCAGCATAGCGGGATCTGGGCGTCCTTGTGCATACATCACACAAAGCTAGCATGCAGGTTCAGCAGATAATAGGGAAGGCAAATGGAATATTGTCCTATATTTTGAAGGGAAAAATAGGGAAGTCTGGCTAAAACTGTACAACACAGTAAGAAGTTTAACAACACCAGGTTAAAGCCCAACAGGTTTATTTGGTAGCAAAAGCCACACAAGCTTTCGGAGCTCCAAGCCCCTTCTTCAGGTGAGTGGGAATTCTGTTCACAAACAGGGCATATAAAGACACAAACTCAATTTACATGAATAATGGTTGGAATGCGAATACTTACAACTAATCAAGTATTAAGAGAGAGCATCAAGACAGGCTAAAAAGATATGTATTGTCTCCAGACAAGACAGCCAGTGAAACTCTGCAGGTCCAGGCAACTGTGGGGGTTACAAATAGTGTGACATGAACCCAATATCCCGGTTGAGGCCGTCCTCGTGTGTGCGGAACTTGGCTATCAGTTTCTGCTCAGCGACTCTGCGCCGTCGTGTGTCACGAAGGCCGCCATGGAGAACGCTTACCCGAATATCAGAGGCCGAATGCCCGTGACCGCTGAAGTGCTCCCCAACAGGAAGAGAACAGTCTTGCCTGGTGATTGTTGAGTGGTGTTCATTCATCCGTTGTCGCAGCGTCTGCATAGTTTCCCCAATGTACCATGCCTTGGGACATCCTTTCCTGCAGCTGGGTTCAAAACCTGTACCCAAAACCTGTACCCAAAACTGTACAAGGCACTAGTTAGACCACACCTGGAATACTGTGAACTGTTTTGGTGCCCTTATCTAACAAAAGATATACTGGCATTGGAGGCAGTTCAGAGAAGGTTCACTCGTTTCACTCCCAAGGATGGAGGGATTTTCTTATGAGGGGAGGTTGTGTAGGTTGGGCCTGTACTCATTGGAGTTTAGAAAAATGAGAGGCGACCTTCCTGAGACATATCAGATTCTCAGGGGGATTGGCAGGGTTAATGCTGAGAGGTTGTTTCCCCTTGTGGGAGAGTCTAGGACCAGAGGGCATCATCTCAGAGTAAGGGGTCACCTATTTGGACAGAGATGAGGAGGAATTTCTTCTCTCAGAGAGTTGTAAATCCGTGGAATTCTTTACTGCAGAAGGCTGTAGAGGTTGGGTCATTAGATATGTTCCAGGCTGAGAGAGACAGATTTTTAATCAGTAAGGGAATCAAGGGTTATGGAGATATGGGCCGCAATTCTCCCAAAAGCGCTGAACTGGCGGAAAAACTGTTCTAGGTCCCGACTGTTTAGTCATTTCAGCTTTTCTCCCGAATCTCCGCACTCTGTGCACTGCAGAGGGCCCAGTCGTGAATCTCATTAAAAACCCAGGGGCCTATTCGCGCCGGAGTCTGACAGTTCTGGAACTCTGCGCATGCGCAGTGGCTCCGACTCGATCACTGGCCAACCCAGGACCCCCGCAGTGCTGCCTCTCCAGCCCCTCCCATGGCCCAATCGCGGCACCCACAACAATTCCCGGGCCAGCCCTGATCTCCCCCTCCCAGGAGCGGCCCGATGTCCAGCCCACCCCCCCCCAGCAGTGGTGATCCCCCCAACCCCCTCACCGCGGCAGACCCCCCCCCACCCCCACAGACCCCCCCCTCCCCCCCCCCCCCCCCCCGGCAGACCGCCCCCCCCCTACCCCCCACCAGCCCACCCCAATCGCTGCCCTCCCTCCATCCCAGACCGAACCCGATGCAGAGTGGCAGCGGGACTCCCCACCCCCACCGATTGCTCCTAGGCTCTGCCCACAATGGGCCCCACCCCCTTGGAACTGCCTGATGCCCGGTGGGCAGTGCCAAGGTGCCCCCGGGCATGGGCACTTTGCCCCTTGGGCAGTGCCAGAGGATGCAGGCTGGCACTGCCAGGGTGCCCGTGCTCCTGCCGCCCACCCTCTGGGGGACCCCGATTGCCCCTCCCTTCATTCCAGCGGGGTCTCCCACTAGTTCCCCGAACGTGGGGAGCTCCTCTAAACCCCGCCGGAATGAAGTACTCCTGGCGGAGTGGGAGATTCGATCGGGACCGGTAAGTTCCTGATAGTTAGATTTAAGTGACATTTAAGATGCATTAAAAACAGATTCAAATTACTTACCTGCCTTCTTGCCGGTTTCCAGCCGGGTCTGACTGGTGACTTTTTGCCGGCTCTGGGAGATGCGCATGCGTTCCAGGTGCATGTGCAAATCCCGGAACAAGGCCGGCGACGCGCATCTCCCACCCCGACCTGCCAGAAAAGTTGCGGGTCGCGATGGGAGAATCACGGCCACGGTGTGACAGTGGAGCTATGGGCTAATATATCAGATCAATCATGATCTTACTGAATGGGAGAGCAAACTCAATGGGCCGAATGGCCTTCTTAAGCTCCTACAATTTATGGTTTTATAATCTCATGGTCTTCTCCTAATCTAGGGGACTATGGGAACTGCTTTCCATTTTCCTCCTGGTGTTCGACAAGGTGTTTGCCAAAATTCGCTTTCACAACCATATTTTCTTGCTCAGTGAATGTCTTCATCTCTGCCTTACCCCATGTGGCTGCCATTAACACTTTCTGATCTCTTAAGGGGCCACTATCAGCACCCTTCTGGGCCATGATTACCACCATTTAAATTATTTTTCATAAAATCATAGAATCATAGAATCCCTACAGTGCAGAAGGAGGCCATTCGGCCCATTGGCACTGCACCAACCACAATCCCACCCAGGCCCTATCCCCTTAACCCCACATATTTTCCCTGCTAATCCCCCTGACATTAAGGGGCATTTTAACATGTCCAATTAACCTAACCCACACATCTTTTTGTCTGTGACATCTTTGTAAATTCCAACCCCCAGCCCTCTCCTCACAACAGTATAAATCTTGCCTTATTTTCTTTGTCTTTAGTTCTGACGGAGGGTCATCCCGAGACTCGAAATGTTGGCTCTATTCTCTCTCCACAGATACTGTCAAACCTGCTGAGATTTTTCAGCATTTTCTGTTTTTGTTCCAGATTCTAGCATCCACAGTATTTTGATTTTATGTCCAAAAGGGGCTAATTTACTGTTCATCTGTTAATCCCGATTGGTTGAGGGACAAAGATTTCCTATCGGATAACAAAAGAGTCACTTTAACACTGTTGTTAAATACTGTGTTGATCTGAGGCCAGGAGGAAAGTTTCAACTTCTTATCATGCAATGTTTGCCTGTTTTCCACTGCTGAGTTTGCACGTCAGCTTGTTTAGTCCAGGTTTAATTCAGTTTGCGTAACTGATTGTCCATGTTACTGCTTCATTGCGAGAGGCATCCAGGCATTTTAAAGTGAAGCCATATCATCTTGCATTATGTTGCGCTTTTTGCACATTAAGCCTTGCTCAACCCACTGTAGAACATTCTGGATAGCTGACTGGGCGTCATGTTCCTTTATGTCCTGGGAGGTTGGTGCCATGTACAAGTTGTGACATGTGGCTACAGAATATTGCCTTTGTGGTCAGATTGAGAAGTATCAGATGTTGTTGATCTCTTGTCGCGCATCAAGATTTATTTCCAGGTAGATTCATGTGTTTTTCATTTTGGTTGGGAAATCTGCGTTTGAAGTGCATATGTGAGCAGTGTGTGGGAATTAAGTTACAGCAATTATGACAGACAGCTCTCTCAACAGGATTGGAAAGTGCTTATGTGCAGACAAGGCCTGGGTGGGGTCAACGATTGCTTATTCAGAGAAGTGACTAATCTAACATTGTTTCAGTTTCTTAAACACTGTGTCGCCAGCCATGACCACGGCCAAGGGATGAACGAAGACAAGTACAAGAACTCATACCAAAAACAAGATATGGCGACATTTTATGCTAATGATGGATTAGAAGGAGACGGTTTTCTATTGGATAAGAAAGGACAAAGAGCTGTGCGATGATTAGTGGACCATGTAAGTAAATTAAGGATGAGAAATGTTGCTCGTTTCTCATTTGCTGTAATGAATTATAACTGCAATCATTTGTATGAATCGACAGAACACCTAGCAGTGTATCCCACTGTATGTGTGTTCTCCTTGCACGCAAGTAATAAAGCTTGGAAGATGGAGTACACTTAGTGTCATAGCGTTGATTGTACCCAAGTCGACGTCAAGTTTACATGTGAGGAAAAACAGCAACGGTTAGAGATGAGCACACTCTTATTTCTACCTCTGCCTTCTTTGCTCCAGTCAGTTCTGTGGTCTTGCCCACACACCCAGGGTGATACATTTCCAGGAATATTTAAAGGAACGCTTTGCTACTTTTGGAGACAATGGGAGATATTTTGGGCCTTAACTTCCTTGGAGTGGCCACCAGAGTTGGATTGTCACCCCAATCAGGTTGGCACCCTTCCTCGGTGTGAACCTGATTGCATCATTGGAGGGGGGAGCTGGGAAAATCGCGTTCCAAAATCCCACAATCGCCGTTTTTGGCATTTCGCGAGATTTAGTGGACACTGTAGGATTTATGCCCGCAGCTAAATCGACCACTAAATTGCAACTAAAGACTCTGGAGTCACGCGTAGGCCAGATCAGGTAAGGATGGCAAATTTCCTTCCCTGAAGGACATTAGTGAACCAGATGGGTTTTTCTGACAATCGACAATGATTTCATCATTAGATTTTCAATTCCAGATTTTTATTGAATTCAAGTTTCACCACATGGCATGATGGGAGAATTGTCCTGTGTCTCTGGATTACTAGTCCAGTGACAATATCATTCTGCCACCACCTCTCCTCTGTACTAGAGTTCCAACTTAGATTCTGTGATCAAATAGCTGGAATGGGACTTGAACATGAAACCTCCGAACTCAGAAGTGAAGGTTTTACTAATGGAACCGGGGCTGACAAACGGAGGCACTGTTCTTCAGTTCAGCTGTTAAAGTGAGGTCCTCTGTGATTATTCTGATATAATAAGTAAATTATATCATCGAATCTACAGTGCAGAAGGAGGCCATTGGCACTGACAACAATCCTCCCAGGCCCTATTCCCGTAACTCCTCATATTTAAAGTCCTAATCCCCCTGACACTAAGTTGCAATTTATCATGGCCAATCAACCTAACCCGCACATCTTTGGACTGTGGGAGGGAACCGGAGCACCCGGAGGAAACCCACGCAGACACGGGGAGAATGTGCAAACTCCACACAGTCACCTGAGGCCGGAATTGAACCAGAGCTGTGAGGAAGCAGTGCTAACCACCCTGCCACCCCAAATTATGTGAGGTCTGATGGGACCAATGAAAGAAGAACAGATGATCTTGCTGGCTGTATGTTTTCATGTATGTTATTGCTGTTTTGTGAGATCTTATTGAATAAAAACTGTTTGCCACGTGTGACAATCCATCCTTTAGACACTTCTCTGCGATGTGGCAAGGCAGTGTATCAATGCAATACTTTCTCTGAATTCTGTTCAAAGCTGAACTGTTTACAATGATGTGGAAATCTGCACATATATTGCACTCACTTGTACCAAACCCAGAAACAGGTGTAAACGATGCCAATTTAATAGATTTTAAAAATATATATTTGTTCATGGGATGTGGGCGTCGCTGGCTGGCCAGCATTTATTGCCTGAGGGCATTTTGAGAGTTGACCACATTGCTGTGGATCTGGAGTCACATGTCGGCCAGATCAGATAAGGACGGCAGATTTCCTTCCCTAAAGGGCACCAGTGAACCAGATGGGTTTTTACATCAATCGATAATGGTTTATCTATAGACTCTTAATTCCAGATTTTTATTGAATTGAAATTTCACCATTTACCATGGCAGGATTTGAACCTGCATAGCACAGTAGTTAGCACTGCTGCTTCACAGCGCCAGGCACCCAGGTTCGATTCCCGGCTTGGGTTATTGTCTGAGTGGGGTTTGCATGTTCTCCCTGTGTCTGCATGGATTTCCTCCGGGTGCCCCGGTTTCCTCCCACATTCCGAAAAACGTGCATTGACCTGAACAGGCGCCGGACTGTGGTGACTAGGGGAATTTCAGAGTAACTTCATTACAGTGTTAATGTAAGCCTTACTTGTGACTAATAAATAAACTTTAACTTTACTTTGGGGCCCCAGAGCATTGCCCTGGTTCTCTGGATTACTAGTCCAGTGATAATACCACTATGCCACTGCCTGTTCTATATTAAAAAGGTTAAAATAGGAAACTTAAGGCCTGTTAAATGATTTCTTTGAGAAATTAGGGACTAATAAGCAGACCAAGCATTTTGTGTTTGTTTACCATCTGAAAAATGGATTCAATGCATCCCAATTTCCAGCTGGCAGTCTCTTGAGGAGTTGCCAGTGTTGATATCCCAGCATGGATATGCAGTATTTAGGCTTTTCTCTGGTTAGAAACATCTCCGAGACTAAAGTACAACATTAATCAATTAGGCCTGGGCTAATATCTTCTGTTATGTTTATAAATTGGATATGGGATGAGTTCAATTCAAAAGAAAATATCAAGTCTTGTCCGTTAAATAGGGTTCTTCACCACAATTCCATCAGCTGTTTGTTCTGTGAGGTGATTGCAGCTTTGAAAGAAACCTTGGAAGTAGTTTTGTAATGTGAATGTGGATTATTTCAGAAAGTTTAAGATAAGTGCATCACAACGTCAAGGACACCTGGCAACTAAAGATATCCAGATATGTGGGGCGGTATGTCGGCACAGTGGTTAATACACTGCTGCCTCACGGCACCACGGACCTAGGTTCGATTCTGGGCTTGGGTCACTGTCTGTGCAAAGTCTGCCCATTCTCCCCGTATCTGCGTGTGTTTCCTCCAGGTGCTCCGGTTTCCTCCCACAGTCCAAAAGATGTGCTGGTGAGGTGCATTGGCCATGCTAAATTCTCCCTCAGGTGCCGGAGTGTGGAAACTGGGGGATTTTCACAGTAACCTCACTGCATTGTTAATGTAAGCTTACTTGTGACATTAATTAATAAACAAACAAACAGTAGTTGCTAATGGGCATTCATTCCCATGAAACTATTGGTGATCTTGTCACTGTCAGGCAGTGCCTCAGTTGACAGCCCTCATGTCTTTCAGTCAAAACGTTATGGGTTCGGGTCCGATTCCAGAGACTGAACTTAAAAATCGAGGTTCACCCTCTAGTACAGTACTGAGGAACTGCTGTCTTTTACATAAAACCCTGAAGGCTCCAGCAGGTGGAGGTAAAAGATTCAGAATTCTCTCCAGTGTCCTGGCCAACAAATACCTTTCAACCAACATGGGGCTGGATGTTACGTCTCTCGGCCGGGTAAGGTCAGTAGAATGGAGACTGAGGGGTCCACTTGCTTCTGTCCCTGCTGTTTCAGCTCATCCAATTAGGTATTGGATTGAAAATTGGTGGAGCAAAGGGGTGGGGGTGGGGGGGGGAGGTTGGATGGAGGCTCCATACCCAAATGGAACTGTAGGCCAGGAAGTCTTGTGGGGTAATGCCACAAACAGGAAGTTAGTCACCTCTACTAGTTTAAAAACCCCTTGCTCTCTGAATTCCCCTTGACTGTTTCTTCAAGGCTTTAAAAAAGTGTTAAAAAGATAGGCAGTTGCTGCCCCGAATCTGCTGTTACATTCAGACATGGTCCCTTTGGCAGGCCTTTCCTTCTGCCCCTGTGCCACTTTGGCACAGCTGCCAGTAAACATGCCAAACCTATTTCATGCCCCATGCTTGGAAGGTGCAGCGGGCCACGCAAAATGGCGGGTGATTGGGTTGGTAGCCAACTCAATAGCTTGTTAATGGTGAATTTCAATATGGTGGGTGGGCTTCCGATTTCCAGCCCCCCTCGCCCTGGCGAATTTTGCAAAGTGGCATGATGACATTTCATTGCCGACCCATCATGCCCTATTCTACATTCAGCTGATTCGAAAGGAAGCGAGAGGGGATATTCTGCACTCTCCACGGCATGGTTCCTGCGGCAAGAGGCAGCGTGCCCAGGGGTCTGCAGGATTGGCACGGTGTCACAGTGGTTAGCACTGCTGTCTCACCGTGTCAGGGTCCTGGGTTCGATTCCTGGCTTGGGTCACTGTCTGTATGGAGTTTGCACATTCTCCCCATGTCTGCGAGGGTTTCCTCCGGGTGCTCCGGTTTCGTCCCATAATCTGAAAGACGTGCTGGTTAGGTGCATTGGCCGTGCTAAATTCTCCCTCAGTGTACCCCAGACACCACAGTGTGGCGACTTGGGGATTTTCACAGTAACTTCATTACAATGTTAATGTAAGCCTACTAGTGACACAAATGAATAAACTTAAACTGTGCGAACAATTTTTGATGGTTCTAAGGTTTTCAATGAACATCTTTCTTACATACTGAATTCTATATATCATGAAAACTGCTTCTGAGAAACACTGAAAATCTATATACATTACACCTTCTGCATTCCTTTTACCGACTTAAACAAAGAACAAAGTACAATACAGCACAGGAACAGGCCCTTTGGCCCTCCAAGCCCGCGCCGCTCCCTGGTCCAAACTAGACCATTATTTTGTATCCCTCCATTCCCACTCCGTTCATGTGGCTATCTAGATAAGTCTTGAACGTTCCCAGTGTGTCCACCTCCACCACCTTGCCCGGCAACGCTTTCCAGGCCCCCACCACCCTCTGCGTAAAATACATCCTACTGTGTTAAACCTCCCCCCCCTCACCTTGAACCTATGACCCCTCGTGAACGTCACCACCGACCTGGGAAAAAGCTTCCCACCGTTCACCCTATCTATGCCTTTCATAATTTTATACACCTCTATTAGGTCACCCCTCATCCTCCGTCTTTCCAGTGAGAACAAACCCAGTTTATCCAATCTCTCCTCATAACTAAGCCCTTCCATACCAGGCAACATCCTGGTAAACCTCCTCTGTACTCTCTCAAAAGCCTCCACGTCCTTCTGGTTGTGTGGCGACCAGAACTGGGTGCAGTATTCTAAATGCGGCCAAACCAACATTCTATACAACTGCAACATCAGACCCCAACTTTTATACTCTATGCCCCATCCTATAAAGGCAAGCATGCCATATGCCTTATTCACTACCTACTTAATCTGTGACGTCACCTTCAAGGATCTGTGGACTTGCACACCCAGGTCCCTCTGCGTCTCTACACCCTTTAAGGTTCTGCCATTTATCTTATAGCTCCCCCCTACGTTAGTTCTACCAAAATGCATCACTTCGCATTTATCTGGATTGAACTCCATCTGCCATTTCTTTGCCCAAATTTCCAGCCTATTTATATCCTTCTGTAGCCTCTGACAATGCTCCTCACTATCTGCAAGTCCAGCCATTTTCGTGTCGTCCGCAAACTTACTGATCACCCCAGTTACACCTTCTTCCAGATTGTTTATATAAATCACAAACAGTAGAGGTCCCAATACAGAGCCCTGCGGAACACCACTAGTCACAGGCATCCAGCCGGAAAAAGACCCTTCCATTACCACCCTCTGTCTTCTGTGACCAAGCCAGTTCTCCACCCATCTAGCCACCTCCCCCTTTATCCCATGAGATCCAACCTTTTGCACCAACCTACCATGAGGGACTTTGTCAAACGCTTTACTAAAGTCCATATCGACGACATCCACGGCCTTTCCCTCGTCAACCATTCTAGTCACTTTTTCAAAAAACGCCACCAGGTTAGTGAGGCATGACCTCCCTCTCACAAAACCATGCTGACTATCGTTAATGAGTTTATTCCTTTCTAAATGCGCATACATCCCATCTCTAAGAATGCTCTCCAACAACTTCCCTATCACGGACGTCAAGCTCACCGGCCTATAATTTCCCGGGTTACCCTTCCTACCCGTCTTAAGTAACGGAACCACATTAGCTATCCTCCAATCCTCTGGGACCTCACCTGTGTCCAGTGACGAGACAAAGATTTGCGTCAGAGGCCCAGCGATTTCATCTCTCATCTCCCTGAGCAGCCTTGGATAGATTCCATCAGGCCCTGGGAATAATTTTCATGGGTTTAATGTGTTTCCTACAATATTACTGAGAATCAGCTGAGCCACAGCTTCATTTTCACTGAGACAGTTCTAAAGGGAAAAAAAGGGTGCAAGCAAATGGGCGGCACGGTGGCACAGTGGTTAACATTGCTGTCTCACAGCTCTGGGGCCTGGGTTCGATTCCCGGCTGGGGTCATTGTCTGTGTGGAGTTTGTATGTTTGCCTCGTGTCTGTGTGGGTCCCCTCCGGGTGCTCCGGTTTCCTCCCACAGCCCAAAGATGTGCGGGTTAGGTGCTCTGGCCTTGCTAAATTGTTCCGTAGTGTCCCTGGATGCATAGGTTGGAGGGGATTAATGGGGTAAATATATGGAGTTATGGGGCTTGGGTGGCATTGTGGTGCAGACTCGATGGGCCGAATGGCCTCCTTCTGCACTGTCGGGATTCTAAAGTATTTGGAAAGGAGAATACTGAACTGATTCATCAAACGTACGTCATACTTCCACACACGGTGCACTTTGACGCAGACATGCAGACTCACAAGCAGTTGAATTTCACAGTCAGAGGCTGTTTATATTGCTGTTTTGATTGAGGATACTTTCCTTATCTCCTACGCTGTTTTAGTGTCTATTTGTGCAGAGTTAGAAAATTATACTGTAGCAAAGAGTACAGTAACAGTTCCCAAGCAATGTGACCTTTGATCATTTGATAATTCAAAAGTGCTGCTTGAATTTCGTGGACCTTTTTCTGCGGGGGGGGGGGGGCGGGTGGCGGGGTGGGTTCTTTGGACCTTATGCTCTCTCAGCGGGTTTCCAGCAAGTTCTGTTCTGGTTCTCTCCCTTACGACCCTGATGTTGTTTTCTTTGTGTAATCTGCCCTTGCCGACCTTCATAACTTGGTTGTCAACATTCAGGTTTAATGCAGGAATCTGTTTATCCAGCTTAATGTAGTTTCATGCTGCACTCACTCCAGAATGGCAGCGATAACACTTGGCTAGATGGCAATACTTCAAATATTTATTCACAATTAAATATAAATATAATCCACAAAAACACTGCTTCACTTAGACTGAGAAAAACATCCCTAGGAGTTCTACCCTTTTCTGCGTTTACCGTAACTAAGTAATGGCGAATAAATATTGAATTGGGTAAACAGATTAAGGCAGATTACATAAAGAGAAGGTCGTAGGGGATGAGAGCGGCAACAGAACTTTCTAGAAACCCATTGGCAAAATGGCCACTAATCACATTTTACCAGAGGTTCTATCGTGGTCACAAAACCTCTGTAGAAACTTTACCCCACATGCAAGAGGAGTCCATACTGGGTTAATTCATGAAGGATTAGCACCCCAAAAGAATTAAAGCCCCAAAATGATTAAAGTCCCGAAAGGTTTAATGCCCCTAAAAGACTAATGCCCATAAAGGAACAAAGGCTCTATTATTTATTTATTCGTGTCACAAGTAGGCTTACCTTAACACTACAATAAAGTTACTGTGAAATTACCCAGTCGCCATACTCCGGCACCTGTTTGAGTACACTGTGGGAGAAATTAGCATGGCCAATGTACCTAACCAGCACGTCTTTCGGACTGTGGGAGGAAATCCACGCAGACACAGAGAGGACATGCAGACTCCACACAGACAGTGACCCAAGCCAGGAATTGAACCCATGTCCCTGGCGCTGTGAGGCAGCAGTGCTAACCACTGTGCCACTGCACCACCAGCGATTAAGACCACAAGACATCGGAGCAGAAGTAGGCCATTTGGCCCATCGAGTCTGCTCTGACATTCAATGAGATCATGACTGATCTGATGTGATAATCCTCAACTCCACTTTCCAACTTTATCCCCATAACTCTCGCTTCCCTTAATGTCCATCTCAGCCTTGAACGTATTTAACCACCTAGCCTCTATAGCCCTCTGCAGTAAAGAATTCCACAGATTCACTACTCTCTGAGAGAAGAAATTCCTTCTCATCTGTGTCTTAAATGGGTGACCCCTTACTCTGGGATTATGCTTTCTGGTCCTAGACTCTCCCACAAGGAGAACCTCTCAACATTAACCCTGTCAAGCCCCTTGAGAATCCTATATGTCTCAATAAGGTCGCATCTCATTCTTCTAAACTCCAATGAGTACAGATGCAAGCTACTCAACCTCTCCTCTTAAGAAAATCCCTCTAAACCCGGGTTCAACCTAGTGAACCTTCTCTGTACTGCCTCCAATGTCAGTGTATCTTTCCTTAGATAAGGGGTCCAAAATTTTTCAGAGTATTCCAGGTTTGGTCTAACTAGTGTCTTGTGTAGCTTTAGAAGGCTTCCCTATTTTTATATTCCATTCCCTTTGAAATAAAGACCAATATTCCTTTTGCCTCCCCTGTTACCCGCTGAACTTGCATGCCAACCTTTTGTGATTCATGCACGGAGACCCCCAAATCCCAAAACTTTCCGAAAAAATGACACTGGGTTGCCAGTTCTCAATGGGGATCTCACAGTGCACTGGGAGACTTTCACCCCCTCCCCCCACGGACATCGGGATTCCCCACCCCTCACCGTGGCATGTTCCCCCACATCCACCCTGACACAGGTCACTGGCACGGGACCCTCCCGCTGGAGAGCTGGGAACATTTGGAGCGGGGAGGACCACATGCTGAACTCACTAATGAGATGGGGATCTAGTCAATCTCAGACTAATCGGCCCATGCTCTTTCTGGGCACGATCCAGTTCGTGCCTGTAGAAAAGGCTCGGGATGATTGCAAGCTGGTTTGCGCAGGGTGCAAAATCAATTTTTAGGCCTGAATGATAATTTCCTGGTTCAACGCAGTGGGAAAATCACCCCTCCCCCTCCGATCTGACCTTTACCCTCAATAGACTAGCTCTAATTTTAAGGTCATTCTGGACACCTGCAACCAGAAATGTTTTGATCAACTCCTTTACTCCTCTTAAACAGCACAACTAGATCACTCCTTAATTGTTAATATTCAGGGGAATATACCTTGCTGTTCAGCAGTTTCATATCTGGGGCTCTGAACCCAGAGAGGTGGGTGGCACGATGGCACAGTGGTTAGCACTGCTGCCACACAGCACCAGGGACCTGGGTTCAATTCCCAGCTTGGATAACTGTCAGTGCGGAGTCTACACATTCTCCCCGTGTCTGCATGGATTTCCTCCGGGTGCTGCGGTTTCCTCCCACAGTCTGAAAGATATGTTGGTGAGGTGCATTGGCCGTGCTAAATTCTCCCTCAGTGTACCCGAGCAGGGGCCAGAGTGTGGCGACTGGGGGATTTTCATGACAACTTCATTGCAACGTTAATGGAAGCCTACTTGTGACACTAACAAATAAATAAACAAATAAACTGGGACTTTTTTCTCTGGAGCGTAGAAGGCTGAGGGGTGATCTTATAGAAGTCTATAAAATAATGAGGGGCACAGATCAGCAAGATAGTCAATATCTTTTCCCAAAGGTAGGGGAGACCAAAACTAGAGGGCATAGGTTTAAAGTGAGAGGGGAGATACAAAAGTGTCCTTCGGGGCAATTTTTTCACACATAGGGTGGTGAGTGTCTGGAACAAGCTGCCAGAGGTAGTAGTAGAAGCGGGTACAATTTTGTCTTTTAAAAAGCATTTAGACAGTTACATGGGTACGATGGATATAGAGGGATATGGGCCAAATGCAGGCAATTGGGATTAGCTTAGGGGTTTTAAAAAAAGGGCGGCATGGACAAGTTGGGCCAAAGGGCCTGTTTCCATGCTGTAAACCTGTATGACTATGACTCTATGACTCTATAAACAGTAGTTGTTCATTGGCATTCATTCCTATTAAACTTTAAACTTTAGAGAGATCCTCCAGGTAGGATAGTGGGTGAATAAAACTGCTGTAATAATTTAAGGAACAGCTGGATGTTGGGAAATCTTCCTGCAGGGATAATGGGCTGAATGGCTTTCTTTCTAGCATCATAGAATGATACAGCACAGAAGATGGTAATTTGGCCCATAAAGGCCCTTGAAAGGCCTGTCCAACAATGTCCATTCCCTTGGCCCTTTTTGTCATAGCCCAGAATATTTTCCTCTTCAGTCATTTACCTTATTCTCTTCAGACCGTTACTAATGAATATGCTTCCATCACCTTCTCCGAGAGTAAATTCCAGGGCACAACAACCCACTGCATAATTTTTTTAATCCGCATGTCGTCCCTGGTTCTTTTCCCAGTCAACCTTAATCTATCCTTTGGTTACTTGACTCTTATGTTGCAGAGAACCGCTCATGTTTTAAGCTGTCAAAACCCCGTTTATGATTCTGAACACCTCTCTCGAATTTCAACCCAAGTTCCCCTGCTCTGAAGAAAACAAATCTCCAGCCTTTGCGTATGAAGTCCCTCGTTCCTGGAATCCTTCCGGCCAATCTCCTCTGCGACCTTTCCAAAGCCTTGAACTCCTCCCTAAAGTGTGACGTCCTGCATTGAACACAATACTCCAGCTGAGGCTAGTGGTTTCTTCTCCATCGAGAACAAAGAACAAAGGAAAGTACAGCACAGGAACAGGCCCTTTGGCCCACCAAGCCCGTGCCGATCATGATGCTCTAACTAAACTAAAAAAGGAAACCTTCTGCCCTTATTCGGATCGAATCTCTCTATTCCCTCCCTATTCATGTACTTATCCAGGTACCTCTTATTGTATCTTGTGTTATCGACTGTACATTTAAATTGCCTTCATGAGGAACTTTTTTTGCTACCGGTAAATCATTAAAAGAAGGCATCAAGGAATAGAATTACTCCAATTGTGCTAATGGAGCTAAAGTTTGGAAATGATGATGGGTGCAGTCATTGAGTGAACAGTTCATAAATTCTCTCTACTTTGAAATTAAAGAGCTGTTTATTCTACGTGAATTAATGCCTCCATTAAAACAGCAGACAGGAGAACTCGAGACAAGCTCAACTCTACAATAAAATCAGCAAAAGTATTTCCACAGCTGACATTGGCCAATATTTTTAAGAGCCTTAGAACCATAGAATCCTACAGTGCAGAAAGAGGCCATTCGGCCCATCGAGTCTGCACCAACCACAATCCCACCCAGACCCTATCCCCATATCCCTACATATTTACCCACTAATCCCTCTAACCAATGCATCCCAGGATACTAAGGGGCAATTTAGAATGGACAATCAACCTAGCCCACACATTTTTGGACTGCAATCTTTCACATTGCAACACGAAGGCTAGGAATGAAATGACCGTGAGGTGAAATATATTGGGAAAGAAGTGGTGTGTAAGATTAAAGTCAAAACAAGCAAGCCACTGCTTTGAGAAGGAAATAAAAACTGGGGGGTGTGGGCTGCTGATTCACTTACACAATCGCACAAAGTCAACATCTTGCATAAAGTGAGGCCCTCAAAACAGAAAGCAGATGAGTTTTTATTAGTGCTGTTTCATGGGGGAGTGTTGGTCACCAGTAGAGAGATAGAAACAAAGAAAATAGGAGCAGGAGTAGGCCATTCGGCCCTTCAAGCCTGCTCCACCATTCATTTTGATCATGGCTGACCATTTAATTGAGTAATCTTTTCCATTTTGGGTGGCATGGTGGCACAGTGGTTAGCACTGCTATCTCACAGTGCCAGGGACCCAGGTTCGATTCCCAGCTTGGGTGACTGTCTGTGTGGAGTTTGGACATTCTCCCCGTGTCTGCGTGGGCTTCCTCCAGGTGCTCTGGTTTCCTCCCACAGTCCAAAAATGTGCGGGTTAGGTTGATTGGCCATGCTAACTTGCTCCTGAGTCAAGGGGATTAGTAGGATTATGTGGGGTTACGGGGATAGGACCTGGGTGGGATTGTTGTCAGTGCACACTTGATAGGCCAAATGGCCTCCTTCTGCACTGTATGAATTCTATGATTCTATGATGATACAACTTCCCCCCATATCCTTTGATCCCTTTAGCCCCAATATATCTAACTCCTTCTTGAAAACATACAAGGTGGGATTTTCTGCGCACCCCACTGTTTCTCAGTTGCGGAGGCAGCGTGCACATCATTTTCCTGTTGAATGTACCCCTCACCATTGGGAAACTTGCGGTGGGGGTGTGCCATCGGTGCGGGACCAGAAGATCCTGCAGGCATGAACAGCTGGAAAGTTCCGACCACAATGTTTTGGCCTCAACTACTTTCTGTGACAGAGAATTCCACAGGCACATCACTCTCTGGAAGACAAAATTTCTCCTCATCTCTGTCCTAAAAGATTTACCCCATATCCTTAGGTTATGACCCCTGATTCTGGACTCCCTCCCGATTGGGAATATCCTTCTTGCATCTATCCTGTCTAATCCTGTTAGAATTTTATAGGTTTCTATGAGATCCCCCTCATTCTCTAAACTCCAACTGATATAATCTTAACCGACTCATTCTCTCCTCGTTGGTCAGTCCTGTCATCCCAACAATCAGTCTGGTAAATGTCCGCTGCACGCGCTCCACAGCAGGAACATCCTTCCTCAGGTAAGGAGAGAAAAACTCACAATGGGTGGGATTTTATGGCCTCGCTCATCCCAAAACCGTAAAATCCTGCCCAAGGTCAATGGACCTTTCCACGGCATGGTAGCACAGTGGTTAGCACTGCTGCTTCACAGGATCTTCCTTCCTGTTAGTTAACCAATCCTCTGCCCATGCTAATATGTTGCCTCCATACCATGAGGCTTTACATTGCGTAGTGATCTTTGATGTGGCACTTTATCAAATGCCTTTGGAAATCCAAGTAGATCACATCTACAGGTTCCCTTTTATCCATGTTGCTTGTTACATCCTCAAAGAATTCTAATAGTCAAACATCGGGGCAAATTTTCCCGTTCCACTTGCTACAGGAATCATAACTTGCGAGGGGCAGACCATAGAAAGGTCCGTTGATCTCCGGTGGGATTTTCCGGTTTTGGGCAAGCACAGCTGGAAAATCCCATAGGATTTCGCGTTCATGAAACCTATTATCTCTGCCCCATCGCATTGATATTATCTAAGTGCTCTGCTATAACCTCCTTAATAATATATTTGCATATTTTCCCTGTGGCAGATAGGCTAACTGGCCCTGTAGTTTCCAGCATCCTGATTCCCTTCTTGGCATCTCCACATCATCCCTTCTTTCCTGACAGGAGAGTTAAATTTGCTATTTTCTAATCTGATGGGATCTTTCCAGATTTGAGGGAATTTTGGAAACATACCCAATGCATCTAATTTCACCACATCCACTTCTTTTAGGACCCTAGGGTGAAATCATCGAACACAGAACATAGAACAGTACTGATGTGGAGATGCCGGCATTGGATTGGGATGGGCACAGTAAGAAGTCTCATAGCACCAGGTTAAAGTCCAACAGGTTTATTTGGAATCACGAGCTTTCGGAGCTCCTTCATCAGGTGAATGGACAGTTGGGTTCACAAACACAGCATATATAGACAAAGACACAATTGCAAGATAATGGTTGGAATGTGAGTTTTTTCAGGTAATCAAGTCTTTACAGGTACAGACAGTGCGAGTGGAGAGCGGGATAATCACAGGCCAAAGAGGTGTGAATTGACTCAAGCCAGGACAGTTAGTAGGATTTTGCAAGCCCAGGCCAAATGGTGGTGTTATATGTAGTGTGACAGGAACACAAGATCCCGGTTGAGGCCATCCTCATGCGTGCGGAACTTGGCTATCAGTTTCTGCTCAGTGAATCTGCGTTGTTGTGTGTCTTGAAGGCCACCTTGGAGAACGCTCGAACAGGACAGGAACAGGCCCTTCAGCCCACGACGTTGTGCCGAACATGACGCCAAATAAAGCAAATCCCTTCTGCCTGCCCTTGGTCCATATCCCTCAGATCATGGGGACTTGTCAACCTTTAGTTCTAAACGTTTTCTTAGTACCCTTGCCCTGACAATTATAATTGCTTTAGGTTTCTCCCTCCCTTTCATCTCTTGATTTGCGATCATCATCTCTGGGATGGTATTTATATCTTCTCTAGGGAAGGCAGGCAAGCTGGGGCAATCTTGAACCTGTGTTCACCGTCTGCAGCAATGCCGGCGGGGGGGAGCGACTCAAGATCTGGTGAAACCCGGTGAGACCGTGAGTTCTGAATTTCTCCACCCCTAGCCGGCATTGTAATCTGGTTCACGCCCACAACAGGTGCGAACCGGATTTAAATGCATTACATGACATTTTTATATTATTAAACATCCCCCCGCCAAATAGTGAGTCCCTAGCATATTCTCAAACCGTGCCGATGTGGTGTGCAACAGGTTCAGTAAGGACGTGAACCTGTCAGGGGGATCATCCAGGGGAGTAAAGGTGAGCATAGCCCCCGGGGCTGAAAGACATAGCCAGGCAGTGTCCCATCAATGCCCCCTGACACTGCCTCTTGGCACAGGTTGGCACTGTGAGACTGGCACGATCTGCACATTCCCTCTCCCAAATTCTGACACTCTCCCTCTCTTTATAAGCCCACTCTGTACAAAGTCTGCCTCTCCTCTGTCCCTGTTTTAAGCCCTTTTCTGCTCCCTCCAGAGGTATTGGTATTCTGAAATTTGGAACCATGATAGCAATGTAACCATGGCAAGTTGCTTTAATAATGCTCAATGATCAATACAAATTTACAGCAGTTGACATCGTACAACTTTATTGCAATGAAAGCACTTATGACTTGAGCTTTTTGTACAATACAAGTGGAATTTTGGCGTTCGGGGACTGAGTCTTGGCCCCTCAAAGTTGCCAGGTTTCTAACATCTCCAGCCCCATATCGTTCCCTGAAAAGTGCATGTGAAATGTTCGTGCACCTTACCACATGAATGCAGATCCGAGGGGGAAATTTTCACCTGAGCTGCCCACTGGGAAAGTTGAAGGGATCAGATGTGACAATGAACATAAGAAATAGGATGAGGAATAGGCTCTTGGGTCCCTTTAAGACTATACCACCATCCAATGACTTCATGCCTGACCTTTGACCTTAGTTTTCCACTGATTCCCATATTCCGTAATTCCCCTCGAGCCCAAACAGCTGGAATGTGCTCGATGACTGAACATCTCTGCCCCTACTAGATGGAGAATGCCAGTGACCAACAACCTCCCCCCCGCCCCCTCCACCCCCCCCCCCCCCCCGCCTCTCCCCACCCCCAAACAAGGAAATTTCTCCTCATCTCAGTTCAAAACATCTAACCACTTATCCTGAGGCTACAGGCCTTCCAAACAGGGATTCAGCACCTATCTTGTCAAGCGTCCTCGGGTCACGCTGAAGTCACTGGTGGAGTAAAATATATCAGTTCCTATTTAAAACTGAAGGCAATGTTACTTCATAGCAATATAAGTTTTAAAAAAAGCACTGGGTGGAACCTTCCCATACTGCCACGGGAGTCGTAGCGGGCAGGAACTGTGCAAAGGCCTGTTGATCTCGGGTGGGATTTTCCGGTCATGCGGTGAGCATGGCTGGAAAATCCCATCCATTGAATCTGCAGCAAGTGGAGATCTTCCATCACCATAGTTCCAATGGGGCAGTAATCACAAGAGTGATGGCTGGCACTGACAAGGTCTCAGTGAGTCAAGGGTGTTGGACGAAGAGAGGGAGGGGGGAAGCAAAACAAACTGCCGGAGAACTTGTAGTTGCCTGGAAAATGGCGGGCCTGTGAACCTACAGATTTCACTAGTTTTACGGTTTGAACACTGAGTGCATTCCAGACTATTTGCGGGACTTGGTTCTGAGATATTGAGCTGCAATATACTTTACTGCTGCTCATGGACAATGCACGGGGGCGGCAGAAGGAGTAACCACAAAGGGTGACGCCATCTTTTAAAGTGTCAAGCCCACTTCCGTACTCCTTTAATATATACACATTGCCTTAAACTATCTTTAGCAGCTTTTGATAACAGATTAATCTCAATAATCTTTGGTTCCAAAGTGAGAATGGCTTTCAAACTGAGAAACAAGATATTGCACTTTTAAATGTGTAAAAATAACACATGCACCCTCGACATAGAATGTTTCAAAAGCTCCAAACCTCAATTTTAAGTTTGTCCACCCAGGGAGGTTTTGAACAGATTGGGAGGTGGATTACTTTCCCATTCTACCCCCTTCCCAATTTAACTGAAAGGAGTTTTAAATTTCAGGTAGCAAAGCGCGGGCTTCTTTAAACATATCGATGGAGCTGGATGACGCCAATGGGGCCTGATGTGCAACTCTAGCCTGAGGCCTGGCTGAGCAGTGGTAGTTATCTCACCAGGCTAAATCTGAACAGTGTCCAGGGTGAGGAGAGGCTGCCTGGCCTTTTATTTTAGTTTCCTGATCAGTTTGTGGGGGGTGGGGGAAGGACGTATCTATGACCTGGATGACTCCTCTAGATCCCATCAGGAAATCTTTGGCTACCTTGTGCATTTTTCCTTCAACATGGATTCTTCTCCCAAGGTTCTTCGATAGACTCTGTCCACCGTGTCCTACTGAATCTTAAAGGCCCTGAGACTTTGTGGAGGATACTCGTAGTTCGCCTTCCGTCCCTGAGCAACTCCAAACAAGAGCCTGGCAGATCCCTGCGCTGGGCCGAGACCAGGTGTAGCCCAGGTAGGTCAGTCCTACACCACTTTTCCAAGGTTCAGAGGTTACAGCAGGAGGGTCGAAGAGGGGCCCGACCATCCCCCGTCAGTGTGTGAACTTGAAGTTGATGATGTTGGGCAGACGGTGGCACAGTGAATAGCATTGCTGCCTCACAGCGCCAGGGACCCAGGTTCAATTCCAGCCTCGGTCACTGTCTGTGTGGAGTTTGCGCATTCTCCCCGTGTCTGCGTGGGTTTCCTCTGGGTGCTCCGGATTACTCCCATAGTCCAAAGATGTGCGGGTTAGGTTGATTGGCCGTGCTAAATTGACACTAGTGTCAGGAAGATTAGCAGGGTAAATGAGGGTTACGGGAATAGGGATTGTGGTTGGTACAGACTCGATGGCCGAATGGCCTCCAACTGTACGGTAGGGATTGTACGAATTGAATACTCACTCCCTTACAGCACTGTCACACTGCAGCAGCTCAAGAAGGCAAATCACCACCACCTTCTCAAGGCTAATTAGTGATGGGGAATAAATGCTGGCCTAGCCAGTGACACCCCTTTCCGCAAATTAATTTAAAAAAACATTGCCATTATAAGGAATCACAAAGCCTACAAGGACATTGTTTTGGCTCATTACAACTGTGCTGAACAATGGGGCAAGAATGGAAAGAGAGGTCTGGATATTAACAGGGACAGATGCAGAGGATTCAGGAAAATCTGGAAATGCGTCTACTGTCATTGACCGGTTTCCCTGCTCAAAGGTCAGCCTGATTGGCTGATTTAACTTACAGGCAGGCAGGATTTTGGAATAGGCAAGCATGGCCCACGATGCAATGGAGCATTCCGGTTACTCTTAGCCCACAAGCAGTGCTATAAATACACTTGCTTTCTCCCTGAAGATTTCCATGCCTCCCTTGAGTTATCAGGTATGCCCAACAACTGGGAAACCTAACCAACCAAGGCTGGACTTGTCAACCCTGCCAATATTTAAACAGTCAGCTCACCTCCTGCGAGCGTATTGGCCGTTCTACCTCAGTGATGTCTGGAAGTGGGGTTGGCATTCAAGTATTTAGAATTTTAGCCTCTGTTCTGACCCCAACCCACCAATTTTTGGGGGTTGAAATTCAGCCCAGAAAACATGTGACAACACCAAAAGAAAAACCTACCTACGGATAAAAAAATTGGAAAATAATACAATGTATGATTTATTATTTGTTAATAAAATCTTGGAAATTAGGAAAAAAAAGCATTGCGATTTTAAGCTCCTCACTATCCGGTTAAACTACGATTTGTCACGCAGAATGCACAATCATTTCACGCTGCAAGTCCCTTTTGATTATAAAAATGGAATTAAATTAAATAATTTAAAGGAATAAAAGGTTAACATGTTTTACCTAGGCCAGGGCAAAAAGACCTTCGGGGAAATGAGCAACCTGTGGCCATTGCATATTTGTGTGAGGCACAGTTTCAGCTGCAAGGGTTTTATTTTCACTCTGAGTGTTCATGGAGAGAACTCAGGGGCATGAGAATTTGAGAACTGCATCATTGGCAAGATTGGCACTGTTGTATCATGGGCAGGATGCTCTTTATTTCACTTCCGGCTGCTTCAACGTGGTCTCGTAGAGCTCAAAGTGGATTCCCTTCGACTTGGTTATCTTCATCACTGCCCCGTTCAGTTCCTCATCTTGGAGTATTTTCATCAGTCCCTGAACGATTAATGATGGTCTGCAAACCACAACATTTTGATTTTAGTGTTTTGAAAATTCATTCGTGGGACATGGGCCTCGCTGGCTTGGCCAGCGTTTATTGCCCATGCCTGGTTGCCCTTGGAGGATAGTTGAGAGTCAATCACATTGCTTTGGCTCTGGAGTCACATGTAGGCCACACCAGGTAAGCACGGCAGGTTTCCTTCCCTACAGGACATTGGTGAACCAGATGGGTTTTCCCGACAATCGGCAATGGTTTCATGGTCATCAATAGATTCTTAATTTCAGATTTTTAAAAATTGAATTTAAATTCCACCATCTGCCGTGGCGGGATTTGAACCCGGGTCCCCAGAACATGAGCTGAGTTTCTGGATTAATAGTCCAGCGACAATACCACGAGGCCATGGACTCCCTTTAAAACTGGGTTTCTTTGTAAATATTTCCACATGTGCCACCAGTTTAAAGTTTATTTATTTTTGTCACAAGTAGGCTTACATTAACACTACAATGAAGCTACTGTGAAAATCCCCGAGTCGCCACACTCCGGCCCCCCTTGTGGGTACACGGAGGGAGAATTTAGCATGGCCAATGCATCTAACCAGCACGTCTTTTGAACTGTGGGAGGAAACCTGAGCACCCGGAGGGAACCCACACAGACATGGGGAGAACGTGCAAACTCCACACAGACAGTGACCCAAGCTGGGAATCGAACCTGAGTCCCTGGTGCTGGTGCCGATGCACCATAGGAGTTGTCAATGCTGAAAAGGATTTGATAGGGTGGGTACAGAGAAACTATTCCCTCTGGTGGGGAAATAAGAAGGAACAGGAGAACATAACCTGGGGAATTCTTTACCACAGAGGGCTGTAGAGGCTGGAGCGTTAAGGCTGAGATAGACAGATTTTTAATCAGTAAGGGAATTGAGGGTTATGGGGATAAACTGGGAAAGTGGAGTTGAGGATTATCACATCAGATCAATCTTGATCTCATTGATTATGTCCACTGGAATCTGGAGGTGTGAGAGGGGATCTCATAGAAACTTCTAAAATTCTAACAGGGTTAGACAGGGTAGGTTCAGAAAGAATGTTCCCAATGGTCATAGAGTCCAGAACTAGGGGTCATTGTTTGAGGATAAGGGGTAAGTGAGTCTTTTAGGACCGAGGCGAGGAGAAATTTCTTCACCCAGAGGGTGGTGAATGTGTGGAATTCACTACCACAGGATGTAGTTGAGGCCAAAACATTATCTGATTTCAAGAAGAAATTAGATATAGCTCTTGGGGCTAAAGGGATCAAGGGATATGGGGGGAATGGGGGATCAGGTGATTAAATCCAATGATCAGCCATGATTAAGATGAACGGCAGAGCAGGCTCGAAGGGCTGAATGGCCCACTTCTGCCACTCCACCTTATGGTCTAATTAGAGCTATCGGCCATTTAGGGGGTTCAGGCAGAACTCTTGCTGGGTCCTAAGGTTGGTAGAAATCCTCTCCCCTCCCTCTTCCCAAAAGGAAAGGCTGTGTAGACTGGGGCATGAACTGGATCTCTGAAGACTGGGAAAATGATATTTTGTTAGATAAGAGTATCACGTGGAGTTGCCAACCTCCAGGATGGCCTGGAGTCTCCAGGAATTGAAGAGTAAACTCCAGGAATTGACCTCTCCAACCCTAGAGAAATATCATGGGGACATGAAAGATTTTTTTTTGTCATACTCTTTGAACATATAAAGATAGCAAAAGGGGAAATAAAGACTGTTTGACTGATGTCAAGCATCATCCTATTGGGTAATGCATTTAACTGCTTTCCAATTTTAAAAAAATCATTCATGGGACGTGGGCATTGTTGGCTGGGCCAGCATTTGTTGCCCATCCCTCAGGGTATTTAAGAGTCAACCACTTTGCTGTGGAGTCACATATAGGCCAGACCAGATAAGGACAACAGATTACCTTCCCGAAAGGGCATTAGTGAACCAGATGGGTTTCTATGATTTCATGGTCATCATTAGACTTTTAATTCCAGATTTTTATTGAATTCAAATTTCACCATCTGCCATGGTGGGATGCGAACCTCGGGTTCCCGGAACATTACTCTGGGTCTCTGGATTACTAGTCCAGTGACAATACCACTGCGCTACTGCCTCCCCTTGGCATAGGAAGGCAGTGCATCACAACAGAGATGGATCTGTTGGCCAAGAGGCTGCAAGCCTCTGTATAGCCTTCACCTGGAAAGAAACGTGTTGTTGTTTTAACTGGTGAACCAAGAATTATTACATTAGGATTGCTTCCAGCTCCAGATATTGTTATTCCACAGCATGGACCTAATTTGAACCTATATTGCCAAATGGAATCATCACAGAACCAAGCCAAGGTCAATACCACCGAACACAGCAGCATAATGACAAAGCCCCAATGATGTGACGTTATGTTCAGATGTGATCACTGGCTAGTTTTCTGCTCATTGAGGTAAGGAACCTTATTACAGGTGCATGCTGCATCCATGTTCCTCTGGCTATCCCCCCATTTTCCAGCCTCAACTCAGCCACAACTCCATCACCCGCCCTGTATTACATTCCGTTCAGCCATCACCCCAGCAATTGCCGGTTTGGATGGGCTCCCCGGTCCTGCAATGCCTCAACTTTAAGATTTGATTCTTGTGTTCAAATCCCTCCTCAGGCCCCCTAACCGCGCCAGGGACCCAGGTTCGACTCCCGGCTTGGGTCACTATCTGTGTGGACTCTGCACGCTCTCCCCGTGTCTGCGTGGGTTTCCTCCGGGTGCTCCGGTTTCCTCCCACAGTCCGAAAGACGTGCTGGTTAGTTGCATTGACCATGCTAAATTCTCCCTCAGTGTACCAGAACTGGCACCGGAGTGTGGCGACTAGGGGATTTCCACAGTAACTTCATTGCTTTTACTTGTGACACCAATAAATAAACGTTTAACTGGATAAAAGCACTGGAATAAAGCCGGATAAAAGCAGCATGCAAAGCATAATCCTCCGCCATTTTTGCCAACTCCAGCGTGATGCCACCACCAAACACATCTTCCCTTCACACCCTCTGTCAGCATTCTGCAGAGACCGTTCCCTCCCGGAAAACCTAGTCCACTCCTCCTCTATACCCAACACCTCTCCCGTCACTCATGGCACCTTCCCATGCAATTGCAGAAGGTGTAACACCTGTCCCTTTACCTCTTCTATGTTCACCATCCAAGGTCCAAGACACTCATTCCAGGTTAAGTAGCGTTTCACTTGCGCCTCTTTCAATTTGGTCTATTGCATTCACTGCTCCCAATGTGGTCTCCTCTATATCGGAGAGACCAAGCGTAGACTGGGTGACCGCTTTGCTGAGCACCTTCGGTCTGTGCACAATCAGGACCCTAGCCTTCCGGTTGCCTGCCATTTTAACACACGATCCTGCTCCCATGCCCACATGTCTGTCCTTGGCCGGCTGCAATGTTCCAGTGAAGCTCAACGCAAACTGGAGGAACAGCATCTCATCTTCCAGCTCGGCACTTTACAGCCTTCCGGTCTCAACATCGAATTCAACAACTTCAGATGATTTGCTCTATCCCAACTCGACCCCCTTTGTTTTCATTCTATTTTATTTAATTTTTTACTCTTCTCTACCTTATATTTCTTTATTGTCTTTCTTCATTTTTCCACCCCCTCCCCCAACTCTTTCCCCCTACTTCATCCCCCTTCTCTTACCTTTTCTCCCATTTGCTTCCCCTTTTCTAAATTTTACATCTGCTCCATCCATTCCCTCCTCCCCCAACATCTTCGTCTGTCACAGCTTACCCTCTCATTTTAGCTTCTCTGCCGTTTGGCCATTCACACCCTTTATTCTCTTTGTGGAAAGCCATTAGCAGTCCACAACCCCTGGTTTCTGTGACTTTGACTCATCTTTCATTCATTCACCCTGCAGTATAAATATCTCCCACTTCCTATGCCTTTTAGCTTTGACAAAGGATCATCTGGACTCGAAATGTCAGCTCTTTTCTCTCCTTACAGATGTAAGGAGAGAAAATGCTGAGATCTTCCAGCATTTTCTCTTTTGGTAACAAACTTTTAACAGTCTGATAACTCTGCATTCCTCCAGTTCTGGCCGCTCGTGCTTTACCAATTCCCTGCTCCTTTTCACTGGTGAGCTTGCCTTTGTTAAAATGCTCCACCTCCTTTTTATCTTTTATGAGGCTCCTTAAAACTCTGAGACCATCCCTTTTGGTCATTTGTCCTAATATATGATTTGTCGACAGATCATAAAAGAATCCTTACAGTGCTGAAGGAGGCCATTCGGCTCATCGAGCCTCCACTGACAACAATCCCACCCAGGTTCCACCCCCATAATCCCACCTATTTACCCTCTAACCTATGCACCCCGGGACACTAAGATGCAATTTAGCATGGCCAGTGCAACTAACCTGCACATCTTTAGACTGTGGGAGGAAACCGGAGCACCCGGAGAAACCACGCAGACACGGGAGACTCCGCACAGGCTGTGACCCAAGCCAGGAATCGAACCTCGGTCCCTAGTGCTGTGAGGTAGCAGTGCTGACCACTGAGCCACCGTGCCGTTGTTGCCTGATTACGTTCTTGTGAACCACCATGGGGCACTTTTTTACATTCAAGGTACCAAATCATAGAATCCCTACAGTGCAGAAGAGGCCATTCGGCCCATCAAGTCTGCACTAGCTCCCTGACAGCGCATCCCACCATGACCCTCTTCCCCACCCCATCCCCGCTACCCATACATTTCTCATGGCCAATCCACCCAACCTACCCATCTTGAGACATGAAGGTGCAATTTAGCATGACCAATCCACCTAACCTGCACAGCTTTTGACTGTGAGAGGCACCTGGAGGAAACCCACTCAGACACGGGGGGAGCGTGCAAACTCCACACAGACAGTGACCCAAGCCGGGAATCGAACGCGGGTCCCTGGCTCTGTGAGGCAGCGCTGCTAACCACTGCACTACCGTGCTGCCCAAGGCAAGCTGTTGATGCTGTATGCACCATTTCCCATCTTTTCCCCAACCAGTATCATCAGCAAAGCTTCACTGATCAAACTCAAAGAACACAGTTCCAGATATGTTGGTTTAGCACAATGTTAAACACGAATTTCAAAAAGAAAACTGAAGTATGAAAAGAAACAACTTGCTGAGCAAAACAACAGTAAGTAATAAATAAAGCAGAGTGTTGTAATAGGGTGAGCTTGCGTGACCAGAATTTTATCATGCCACCCAAAAATGGAATTGAAGTGGGCGAGGGGTGGACCATGGAAAGGTCCGTTGGGCTCGAGGGATTTTTACGGTTTCAGAATGAGCAAGGCCGTAAAATCCTGCCATTTGTCCAGCTCACTCCCAGTTTCAGGGTGCTCACACACTCACCCTCACCCCCTGTGTGAGTGGGTGAGAGTGCATGATGCTGTGTGTGTGTGCGGGAGGGTGAGTGAGAACCCTGATCCAGGGACTGAGCCAGACTGATGGACACAGACTGTCCGAGCACACACATTCCTCTCACACTCCCTCACCCTCCTCACACTCTCACCTCCCCCACACACATTCCCCTCTCTTCCCAAGGAAAACTTCCCCTGTCTATATCAACGGGGACGAAGTAGAGAGTCGAGAGCTTTAAATTTTTAGGTGTCCAGATCACCAACAACCTGTCCTGGTCCCTCCATGCCGACACTACAGCTGAGAAAGCCCACCAACGCCTCTACTTTCTCAGAAGACTAAGGAAATTTGGCATGTCAGCTACGACTCTCACCAACTTTCACAGATGCACCATAGAATCCATTATTTCTGGCTGTATCACAGCTCCTGCTCTACCCAAGACTGCAAGGAACTACAAAAGGTCGTGAATGTAGCCCAATCCATCACGCAAACCAGCCTCCCATCCATTGACTCTGTCTACACTTCCCACTGCCTCGGAAAAGCAGCCAGCATAATTAAGGACCCCACGCACCCCGGATATTCTCTCTTCCACCTTCTTCCATCGGGAAAAAGATACAAAAGTCTGAGGTCACGTACCAACCGACTCAAGAACAGCTTCTTCCCTGCTGCCGTCAGACTTTTGAATGGATTTACCTCGCATTAAGTTGATCTTTCTCTAAACCCTAGCTATGACTGTAACATTACATTCTGCATCCTCTTGTTTCCTTCTCTATGAATGGTATGCTTTGTCTGTACAGCGCGCAAGAAACAATACTTTTCACGGTGTCCCAATACATGGGACAATAATAAATCAAATCAAATCAAATCAAATCACTCTCACCTCCCCCCGACACATTCCCCTCATACCCCCTCACCCTCCTCTCACACTCTCCCCCACTCACACACATTCCCCTCTCTTCACTCTCACACTCTCACCATCCCCACACACATTCCTCTCATACTGGCTCTGTTTTCACACTCGATCCCCCTCATGTTCTCTCTCTCCCTCCTCTCTCACCACCCTCCACATACATTCCCCTCACATTCTGTCTGCTCTCACTTTCACGCTCTCTCCCCTCACACTCTCTCTCTCTCGCCCTCACACTTCCTCTCTTCCCCCTAATTCCCCACCACCCCCATCATCACTCCGCTCCTTGCCGTTCGGCTCTGCTTCACCCCGCTCTGGATGCCCGGTACCTCCACTCCCTGGGTCACACTCCCTGGTACCACTACCCCCTGTGCCACTCCTCCTGGACCATTCTCTTTGGGCCATTCTCCCTGGTACCTCCTGTCCCTGGGTCACACTCTAAACCCCCTATGGATGGGAAAATGTCGCTATTGAATATTTTAAAAGTTTTTATTTATTTTAAATTCATTTAAGGGATGTGGACACCTGATTGCTGGGCCAATATTTTGTGCTCATTCCTAATTGCCGTTGAACTGAGTTTCAGAGGTGTTTAAGAATCAACCACATTGCTGTGGCTCTGGAGTCACATGTCAGCCAGACTGGGTAAGGACGGCAGATTTCCTTCCCTCAAGGACAAAGGTCTATTGCGGTGATGCCCCGATACCCCACCCCGATCACTGGCCTCCCTCTCTCAGTCACCACGCCCGACTGCAGAGTGGCAGCAGGACTCCCACACCCACCGATCCCCCTGCCCAGCCCCAATTAGGCCCCACCCCTTTTGGCCCCACCTCCGGTGGGCAGTGCCAAGGTACCCCCGGGCCTGTGCCGGGGGCAGGCTGGCATGGTCAAGCTGGCAATGCCCAGGGGGCACCCATCCCTTACCCATGACCTCCTGCGGAGTCTCCATGGCCCCCCTTCACACCAGCGGGGTTGGGCTGCCAGATCCCCAGCTGGGGGGAGCTGTTGTTAAACCCGCTTGAATGAAACACTCTTGGCGGGGGGGCCGGGGGTGTGGTGGAGAGGCTAGCGGGCTCAGAGACCTCAGTCCCGGGCCCATTAATGGGATAGAAATCAACATTACTATAAGTTATTCAGCATTGTGCCAAGTTCTGGCACGGAGATGGTGACGCTGGAAATCTGGCGGCCTCAGATGCGCGGAGGCCGTGGTACCTGCAGGAAGCATGGTTCCCCCTTGAGTCTCCCGGGATAATCGCCCCCCCAGAGTTTTCAAATATCAAATTTCACCATCTGCCATGGTGGGATTCGAAGCCAGATCCCCAGAGCATTACCCTGGGTCGCTGGATTACTAATCCAGTGGCAATACCACTACGTCACCGCCTCCCCAGATAAGTTTTATTACATTACATTTTCATCCCTAAAACTATACTTACTCCAGTATTCCATAGTGTTCAATCAGCTTTTGGACAGCATCCTTGAATACGTAATATTTTCCCATAATTTGCTCAGAATTCACAGAGTCCAGAAGTGGGGTAGCAACAAAGGCTGGGCAAATTGTGTTGATCCGAACTCCATAGTCCAAGATCTTTGATGTTGCCTGAAAAGGAAGTCACTGCAGAGTTAACATTCGCCAGACACTGTGGTTCCGCTGAGCGCATCGTGTGCACGGGGGAACAAGAGCAAGCGCATATTGGTTAACACTGCTGCCTCACAGCGCCAGGGACCCGGGTACAATCCCCGGCTTGGGTCACTGTCTGTGCAGAGTCTGCACCTTCTCCCCGTGCCTGCTCGGGTTTCCTCCGGGTGCTCCGGTTTCATCCCACAGTCCAAAAGATGTATTGGTTAGTTGCATTGGCCGTGCTAAATTCTCCCTCAGTGTCACCCGAACAGGTGCCGGAGAGTGGCGACGAGGGGATTTGAAATGGTCGAAAGCTTAAAGTTTTTTAGGTGTCCAGATTACCAACAACCTGTCCTGGTACCCCCATGCTGACACCATTATTAAGAAAGCCCACCAACGCCTCTACTTTCTCAGAAGACTAAGGAAATTTGGCATGTCAGCTACGACTCTCACCAACATTTACAGATGCACCAAAGAAAGCACTCTTTCTGGTTGTATCACAGCTTGGTATGGCTCCTGCTCTGCCTAAGACCGCAAAAGGTCGTGAATATAGCTCAATCCATCACGCAAACCAGCCTCCCATCCATTGGCTCTGTCTCCATTTCTCACTGCCTCGGCAAAGCAGCCATCGCAAATAAGGACTCCATGCACCCCAGACATTCTCTCTTCCACCTTCTTCCGTCGGGAAAAAGATACAAAAGTTTGAGAACACGTACCAAGGACAGCTTCTTCCCTGCTGCCATCAGACTTTTGAATGGACCTATCTCACATTAAGTTGATCTTTCTCGACACCCTACCTATAACTGTAACATTACATTCTGCACTCTCTCCTTTCCTTCTCTATGAACGGTATGTTTTGTCTTATAGCGCGCAAGAAACAATACTTTTCATTGTATGCTAATACATGTGACAATAATAAATCAAATCAAATTTTCATAGTAACTTCATTGCAGTGTTAATGTAAGTCTCCGTGTGACACTAAGAATTATCTTTAAATTATTTTTACAGTACTTGCTAGTTTATCCTCATAGTTTATATTCTCCCTCTTTATTTTTCTGATCATCTTCTGTTGGTTTTATATCTTTCCCTATCCTCGGGCTTACCACTAATCTTTGACACATTGTATGATGTTTTTTTCTTTCAGTCTAATACCATTTACATAGATGATCTGGAGGAGGGGACTGAATGTAGGGTATTCAAGTTTGCTGATGACACGAAGGTGAGTGGAAAAGCGAATTGCGTGGAGGACGCGGAAAGTCTGCAGAGAGATTTGGATAGGCTGAGCGAGTGGGCGAGGATCTGGCAGATGGAATATAACGTTAGCAAATGTTAGGTTATCCACTTTGGAAGAAATAATAGTAAATTGGAATATTATTTAAATGGAGAAAAATTACATCGTGCGACTGTGCAGAGGGACCTGGGGGTCCTTGTGCACGAATCGCAAAAACTCAGTCTGCAGGTGCAGCAGGTGATCAAGAAGGCGAATGGAATGTTGGCCTTTATCGCGAGGGGGATAGAATATAAAAGCAGGGAGGTCTTGCTGCAACTGTACAAGGCACTGGTGAGGCCGCAACTGGAGTACTGTGTGCAGTTTTGGTCCCCTTATTTGCGAAAGGATATATTGGCCTTGGAGGGAGTGCAGAGAAGGTTCACCAGGTTGATACCGGAGATGAGGGGTGTGGCTTATGAGGAGAGATTAAACAGATTGGGTCTGTACTCGTTGGAGTTTAGAAGGATGAGGGGTGATCTTATAGAGACATATAAGATAATGAAGGGGCTGGATAGGGTAGAGGTGGAGAGATTCTTTCCACTTAGAAGGGAAACCAGAACTAGAGGGCACAGCCTCTAAAATATGGGGGGGCCGGTTCAGAACAGAGTTGAGGGGGAACTTCTTCTCTCAGAGGGTAGTGAATCTCTGGAATTCTCTGCCCATTGAAGTGGTGGAGGCTTCCTCGTTGAATATGTTTAAATCACGGGTAGATAGTTTTCTGATCGATAAGGGAATTAGGGGTTATGGGGAGCAGGCGGGTAAGTGGAACTGATTCGCTTCAGATCAGCCATGATCTTGTTGAATGGCGGGGCAGGCTCGAAGGGGCAGATGGCCTACTCCTGCTCCTATTTCTTATGTTCTTATCCTTAACTTCCTTGGTTAACACTGGTTCATTAATGCCCTTCCTACAATCCTTCTTCCTCACAGCGATAGATCTTTGTCGTGAGTGATGGTTGAGGTCAAAGTGTAGAAACCTTGACTCTCTGCTGGCCAGGTGAGTGGAAAGTTCCATTTTTTAATTCATCTCTGGGACTTGGGCGTCGCTAGCTGGCCAGAATTTGTTGCCCATCCCAACTGCCCTTGAACTGAGCGGCTTGCTGGGCCATTTCAGAGGACAGTTGAGAGTTAACCACATTGCTGTGGCTCTGGAGTCACAAGTTGGCCAGACCAGATAAGGACGGCAGATTTCCTTCCCTAAAGGGACATTAGTGAACCAGTTGGGTTTTTCTGACCATCGACAATGGTTTCATGGTCATCAGTAGATTCTTAATTCCAGATATTTTTTATTGAATTCAAATTCCACCATCTGCCATGGCGGCATCGAACCCAGGTACCCAGAACATTAGCTGAGTTTCTGGATGAACAGTCTTGCGATAATACCACTGGGCCATCACCTCCCCTTTCCATCACTTAGCGCACAAAGTTTTGTATCAAGATAACAGACTTGAAGACATCTAAAAACATGGCTACCACTGCACCAATAAGACTGGGAGAAAAGAATGTACTCACTGCGATAGACCTTGTGAATCCCACCACGCCATGTTTTGTGGCTGTGTACACAGGTCCATGTGCTGATGGGAATAAACCTAAAACAGAAATAGAGAAATAAAAAGAATGGAGTATACAACAACACCTTGCATTTATATAGCATCTTTGATGTGGTAAAACGTCTCAAGATGCTTCAGAGGACTGTTACCAAACAAAATCTGATCCAGGCCACATGAGGAGATATTGGTATCGGTGATTAAGATCATAGACCATAGACCATAAGACATAGGAGCAGAATTAGGCCACTCGGCCTATCGAGTCTGCTCCGCCATTCAATCATGGCTGATTTTTTTTCTCATCCCCATTCTCCTGCCTTTTCCCCATAACCCCTGATCCCCTTATCTATCTCTGTCTTAAAGACACTCAATGACCTGGATTAAAAGAGGTAGGCTTCAATGAGCGTTGTAAAGTGGGAGAGAAGGTTGGAGAAACGATGAGGTTTACGGAAGGTACTCCAAAGCTATGAGCCTAAACAGCGCCAGGGACTCGGGTTCAATTCCTGCCTCGGGTGACTGTCCGTGTGGAGTTTGGGCATTCTCCCCATGTTTGCGTGGGTTTCCTGCGGGCGCTCTGGTTTCCTCTCACAGTCCAAAAATGTGCAGGTTAAGTTGATTGGCCATGCTAAATTGCCCCTCGGTGTATCTGATCAGGCGCCGGAGTGCGGCGACGAGGGGATTTTCACAGTAACTTCATTGCAGTGTTAATGTAAGCCTACTTGTGACACTAATAAATAAACCTTAACTTTAAATACGCAGGGTTACGGGAATAGGGGGATTGTTGTCAGTGCAGGATCAATGAGTTGAATGGCCTCCTTTTGCACTGAAGGGTTTCTATGATTCTGTGATATTCATATTGGAGTAGAGGTTATAAATTTTCAATTTCCCCTGAGGTAGGCAAGAAGGTAAAATGGGTTGAGGAGGTCAAGAGTGATAAATGAGTTAGGCTTGGTGCAGTATGGGATACAGGCAGCAGAGCTTTAGATGAGCTGGTACTTAAGGAGCTTGGATAACAGGAGATTGCCACGGACAGCATTAGAGTATCAAAGGTTTCAGCAACAAGAGGGATGGAGGTGGGTGATGTTATTAGTTAGGAAGTGGCTGGTCTTGGTAATAGAAAGATTATGGGGTTGGGCTAAATAGGACATTGAAGATGTGAACAGTCTGGGTAAGCCTTAGAGTCTGGCCTTGGAGGGAGACGGCATGAGTGGCAAGATTTTGAGGCGGTCACATAGAAAATGATTTTGACCTCCATATTTAAATTGAGAAAGTTGCGACAGATTGTCAGACCACAAAGACAATTGGGAGGGGTTGGGGGAGGGGGGGAGGATGATGCGATAAATGGTGGAGACTTTAATTTGGGAGTTGATGTACGTATGGAAGCTCCATATCTGCAGATGATGCCACCGAGGGGCTGCATGTGGTTCATAGAATCCACAGTGCAGAAGGAGGCCATTTGGCCCATCGATTCTGCACCAACAACAATCCCACCCAGGTCCCATCCTCGTAACCCTATATATTTACCCTCCTCATACCCCTGACACTAAGGGGCAATTTATCATGGCCAATCAACCTAACCTGCATGTCTTTGGAGTGTGGGAGGAAACCAGAGCACCCGGAGGAAAGCCAGGCAGACACGGGGAGAACGTGCAAACTCCACACAGGCAGGCACCTGAGTCCTGAATTGAACCCAGATCCCTGGCACTGTGAGGCAGCAGTGCAAACCACTGCGCCAGCGAGCCGTGGAAGATGACAAGGTGGTCAAGGATAAATATTTGGGAAAAAAAGCTGGAGATGTTCTTGCTACAAAGAAATGGGTCAAAGTGGAAGCATGTGAGGGCAGTCCCAATGAGGTGGACAATCATAGAAACCCTACAGTGCAGAAGGAGGCCATTCGGCCCATCGAGTCTACACCAACCACAGTCCCACCCAGGGCCTAGCCCCCTTATCCCTACATATTTACCTGCTAATCCCTCCAACCTACACATCTCAGGACACTAAGGGGCAATTTTAGTATGGCCAATCAACCTAACCCGCACATCTTTGGACTGTGGGAGGAAACCGGAGCACCCGGAGGAAACCCACGCAGACACGGGGAGAATGTACAAACTCCACACAGACAGTGACCCAAGCCGGGAATCGACCCACGTCCCTGGAGCTGTGAAGCAGCAGTGCTAACCACTGTGCTACCGTGCCGCCCTACTGTGCTACCGTGCACATGGCATGAAGCGTAGGGAAAGGAAGGTGTGGCCATCTGTGTGGACGATTGCCAGAGGCTGAGGAAAACAAGGTGACATTGTGCAACACAATTAGTTCTGACTCGAGTCACAGATGTAACCATTCCTGATTTGCAACGTGAGTATTCACTGAGTCTCATTCCTCTGCCGTGGCCCCACCTTAGTGATCTGGACGTCTGCCATTATTATTTTCTGTGTTGCAAAGCCATTTTACACTAGATTGTGTACAACTGAGTCTAACTGAGCCATTCCAACTCAGCATCTTACTCTCATGCCCGCATGTCCATCCTTGGCCTGCTGCAATGCTCCAGTGAAACTCAAACTGTAATGGCGCCACCACCTCATCGTCCAACTGGACACGTTACAGCCCACAGGATGCAACATTTGAGTTCAACAACTTAAGACTGTGAACTTCTCGCTCCATCTTAACTTTTTTATGTTTTGTTTGGGTTGGATGATCAGTCATGATCATAATGAATGGCGGAGCAGGCTCGAAGGGCCGAATGGCCTCCTCCTGCTCCTATTTTCTGTGTTTCTATGTTTTCTTTGTTTGTCCCAATGCAATCCTCCCCCCTCCCCTACCCTTTCACTGGGCCATCTGTCACTTGTTCCTCAGTTTTGCTTTCACTGAACTCTGACGTTTGTTCTCTGATAAACAAATTCTAATATTTTATCTTAATGCCACTATTGGCACACCTTAGTTTTATCCTTGGCACTCCCTTTGTTTTGTGCCCAGGCATCTTTGTCAATCTCTCCTTAGTTCTGACCTGTTCTGTCCTATCGCCTCCGCTCTCCTCTCCAACTAGCTAGATCATCACATTCTACCCCTCCTCAATTCTGAAGAGCAGTCATACGGACTCAAAACGTTAACTCTTTTCTCCCTCCACTGGTGCAGTCAACCCTGAGTTTATCCAGCATTTTCTCTGTTTTTATTTCAAACTTGATCCAACCCACTTCATGTCAAAGAAATTGATAGCCTGGATAAACCATAGCATTTGGGAGATTCACCGACATTTCTCTAAAATTGGTGGTGTCGTGGACAGTGAAGAAGGATGTCTGAGACTACAATGGGATCTTGATCAACTGGGCCAGTGGGCCGAGGAATGGCAGATGGAGTTCAATTCAGGTAAATGCATTTTGGTAAGACAAACCAGGGCAGGATTTACACAGTTAATGGTAGGGCCCTGGTTCTCTCCGGTGAGGATGATGTATGGTCCCCATCAATGGGAATCATATGGGATGACACTGTCGGCTGAACCAAAGACCATTGAGACCCCCTGGGAAATCGGAGAATGAGATGTACAACATGGAAACAGGCCCTTCAGCCCAACTCATCCGTGCCGACCAGGTTTCCTGGGGAGTGTTGTCGAACAGAGAGACCGAAGGGTACACATACATAGTTTCTTGAAAGTGACGTTATAGGTAGACAGGGTGGTGAAGAGTACACTTGCCTTCAATCGGTCAGAGCATTGAGTATAGGAGTTGCGACATTATGTTACAACTCTACAAGACATTGGTAAAGCCACATTTGGAGTATTGTGTACAATTCTGGCCCTGCTATGGCAAGGATGTCATTAAACTGGAAAGGGTGCAAAAAAGGTTTACAAGGATGTTACTGGGACTGGAAGATTTGAAATATAAGGAGAGGCTGGAAAGGCTGGGACAATATTCCTTAGAGCGTAGGAGAATGAGGGGTGACCTTATAGAGGTTTATAAAATCATGAGGGGCATAGATAGGGTGAATAGCCAAGGTCTTTTCCCCAGGATAGGGGAGTCCAAAACTAGAGAGCATAGGTTTAAGGTGAGAGGGGAAAGATTTAAAAGGGACCTGAGGGGCAACTTTTTTACACAGAGTGTGGTGTGTATATGGAATGAGCTGCCAGACGAGGTGGTAGAGGTGGGTACAATTACAACATTTAAAAGACATTTGGACAGGTACATGGATAGGAAAGGTTTAGAGGGATATGGGCCAAACGCAGGCAAATGGAACTAGTTCAGTTTAGGAAATCTGGTCGGCATCGACGAGTTGGGCTGAAGGGCCTTTTTCCATGTTGTACATCTCAGCCTCCGACCTTCCGGGGGGCCTCAATAGCCTCTGGTTCTGCCGACAATGATGTGGCGATGCTGGCGTTGGACTGGGGTAAACACAGTAAGAAGTCTCACAACACCAGGTTAAAGTCCAACAGGTTTATTTGGTAGCACAAGCCACTAGCTTTCGGAGTGCTGCCCCTTCATCAGGTGAGTGGGAGTTCTGTTCACAAACAGGGCATATAAAGACACAAACTCAATTTACAAAATAATGGTTGGAATGCGAGTCTTTACAGGTAATCAATTCTTAAAGGGACAGACAATGTGAGTGGAGATTGGGTTAAGCACAGGTGAAAGAGATGGGTATTGTCTCCAGCCAGGGCAATTAGTGAGATTCATTTCACACTATCGTTAACCCCATGACTTGCCTGGGCTTGCAAAATCTCACTAACTGTCCTGGCTGGAGACAATACACATCTCTTTAACCTGTGCTTAACCCTCCCTCCACTCACATTGTCTGTACCTTTAAGACTTGATTAGCTGTAAAGACTCGCATTCCAACCATTATTTAGTAAATTGAGTTTGTGTCTTTATATGCCCTGTTTGTGAACTGAAATCCCACTTACCTGATGAAGGAGCAGCGCTCCGAAAGCTAGTGGCTTGTGCTACCAAATAAACCTGTCTGCCAACAATGCCATCTCGTATGATTCCTGTTGATGGGGACCATACATCATCCTCACCGGAGGGAACCTTCACTGGCGAGACCACACAGGGAAGTCAGCCTGGATGATTGAATCCCGCGCTGACTTGTAATATATAAATGCTACTTCCCATTGCATTTAAACAGCGAGGTGATCTCGCTGGATATCCGGTGCCAGTAAGATCGCGAGAGACGAGAAATTGGGCACGAACCCATTTCTGCGGCTCTCTCACGATCTTACCGGTTCGCCCCGCCCGTCAGCTGACGGGGCGCAATGGTAAGATCGCTCCCTGTGACTCGAAGTGGGAACGCTTTCACCACTTTTGTCAGTCTATGACAGCTTGGATTTACACAGACATCTTTATGGTAACAAAATATTCCACGGCCAGTCACAGGGCGCCACAATCTCAAGTGCCCCTTCATGTCCCAGCCTCCTCAGGCTTCACCCCCCTCATTCCCCACCCACCCCCTTAGCACTGCCCCCAGCATCCTGGCACTGCCCACCTGGCACTGCCCACCTGGTAATGCCCACCTGGCAATGCCCACCTGGCAATGTCCACCTGGTACTGCCCACCTGGTACTGCCCACCTGGTACTGCCCACCTGGCAATGCCCACCTGGTACTGCCCACCTGGTACTGCCCACCTGGTACTGCCCACCCGGCACTGCCCACCTGGCAATGCCCACCTGGTACTGCCCACCTGGCAATGTCCACCTGGCAATGTCCACCCGGCACTGCCCACCTGGCAGTGTCCACCTGGCACTGCCCACCTGGCAATGTCCACCCGGCAGTGCCCACCTGGCAGTGTCCACCTGGCACTGCCCACCTGGCAGTGTCCACCTGGCACTGCCCACCTGGCAGTGTCCACCTGGCACTGCCCACCTGGCAGTGTCCACCCGGCAGTGCCCACCTGGCAGTGTCCACCCGGCAGTGCCCACCTGGCAATGCCCACCTGGCAGTGCCCACCTGGCAGTGCCCACCTGGCAATGCCCACCTGGCAATGCCCACCTGGCAATGTCCACCTGGCAATGCCCACCTGGCAATGCCCACCCGGCAATGCCCACCTGGCAATGTCCACCTGGCAATGCCCACCTGGCAATGCCCACCTGGCAATGCCCACCTGGCAATGCCCACCTGGCAGTGCCAAGCTGGCTCTGCCAGCTGGGTAATGTCCAGCCATGGCCCCAACTACCGGGGGCCTCAATGGCCGCTGAGCACCACCCCCCTCCCCCACCTCCAGCGACGCCATCAGGTCTGGTCTCCGTTTGTGGAGATCAGTGGTGATTATCGCCGGGTTCTCGCTGCACCTGAGGATGGGAAAATCCTGGGAGCAGGAAAGATCCGGCTTTGAACGGACTCAGTATATGTGAATTCTCATTTCAGTATGCTGATTTGGTTCCTGCCCTTACTGGGGCAGGAATGCGCCTAAACCACCACTCTCCGGTCCCTCTCTGCTCCAACACACTCTGCGCCATACGCAACGTGGCCGGAAAACCGTGGCCAACATCTCTGCTACCGCAGAACCCCCTGCGCCCTGGACTGAAGTGTTTGCTGGGAGTAAATTCTCAAGCCCTGGAGCCAACCTTGACCCCACAACCTTCCAACTCAGAGCTGAGAATTGGCTAAGCCAATCAAAGGAGGTTTATCAAGGTGGCAGAGGTTTGATTCGATTTTGATTTTTGTCACATGTATTAACATACAGTGAAAAGTACTGTTTCTTCCACGCAATACAAAGCATAGCGTTCACAGAGAAGGAAATGAGAGAGTGCAGAATGTAGTGTTACAGTCATAACTAGGATGTAGAGAAAGATGAACTTAATGCAAGGTTAGTCCATTCAAAAGTCTGATGGTAGCAGGGAAGAAGCTGTTCTTGAGTCGGTTGGTACCTGACCTCAGACTTTTGTATCTTTTTCCTGACGGAAGAAGGTGGAAGAGAGAATGTCCGGGGTGCATGGGATCCTTAATCATGCTGGCTGTTTTTCCGAGGCAGCGGGAAGCGTAGACAGAGACAATGGATGGGAGGCTGGTTTGCGTGATGGATCGGGCTACATTCACGACCTTTTGTAGTCTTGAACAGAGTAGGAGCCATACCAAGCAGTGATACAACCTGAAAGAATGCTTTCTATGGTGCATGTGTAAAAGTTGGTGAGAGTCGTAGCTGACTTGCCAAATTACCTTCGTCTTCTGAGAAAGTAGTGCAGCAAGATGGAAAGATTTAAGAGAATTCTTGAGTGTGGGGCAAGGCAATTGCAAAGCTCTCTGTTACTGCGAGTAAAAAGGAGGCAAGAGGCCAGAACGCAGTGAGCAGAGAATCTGAGTGAGATGCAGGGCCAGAAATAGTTATGTGGCAAGAGCAAACAATATGGATTGATACAGCACTTCAACGCACTGGCGAAACTTCAAAAATGGCTTTAAGCAGACAATTTCAGCAGCCAATTTGTACACAGCAAAGGCCCACCCGAACAGTAATGAGATAAGTGACCTGTTAATCTGGCACAGTGGTGTTGTCCGAGGCATTAAAATCGATTGGGGAAGAGGGAGAGTTTGCCTGCTCTGCTACGAATGGATAAGGTGGGACAAAGGGAGTACAGAGGGATTCTGCACTAAGCTCTGGCACACTTCCCGCAGTACGTGGACAAATTTAATTTGACACCCTGCCTAATCGAATTGGCAAAACCCTGCTGATGCTCGATGCACTGCTCCCCCACGCTCCAAGTGTTTAGTCACAAGTTGGTTAGGCTTCCACTGTTCTGACCAGTTGCAATTGACGCAGCTCGCTGGTATTCGAGAAAGTACTTAAAAAAATGCCATCAATCTCTAGAATCATAGAATCCACAGAATCGCTACAGTGCAGAAGAAGGCCATTCAGCCCATCGAGTCTGAACAGACCGCAATCCCACCCAGGCCCTATCCCCGTAGTCCCACATATTTATCCCGCTAACCTACGCATGCCAGGACACTAAGGGGCAATTGAGCTTGGTCAAAACACCCAACCCACACATCTTTGGACTGTGGGAGGAAACCGGAGCACGCGGAGGAACCCCACGCAGACACGGGGAGAACGTGCAGACTCCGCACAGACAGTGGCCCAAGCCGAGAACTGAGCCCGGGTCCCTGGCAGTGTGAGGCAGCAGTGCTAACCACTGTGCCACCGTGCTGCCTCTCGAGCTGCAATTCAGTGTGCTGCCCCAACGTCATGTTGTAGCTTCACAAACAGAGCAGCAGTGACTGAATGAAGCCTGCTGAGGAGGGCGAGGCAGGTAATGTGACACCAGCAATGGATATCGGAGGTGGCACAAAGGCCTGCGTGACGTGACGCTGATCCCACCATTGTCGGAGTGGCTCACAACCAAGAACAGCCTAAAGGTGCTAAAATTCCTCAGCGTTGATTCATCCAATCCTTTCCAGGTAAATCCTGACGCAACCTGTGAAAGGGAAAAGACGCAAGTGAAGTGAATCATCCAATGTTTGAAATACGTGTTGAAGGAGAATCCGATCCAAATGAACAAAGGTGCCAATTAAAAAGCAATCACAAATAAAAACAGAACATGTTAGACTGGCAGCTTCTGTCGGGAGAGAAACAGAGGTAATATTTCAGGTCTGTGACCTTTCACCCACCCCCCAGGAGCGCTCCATTTCCACTCCAGCTGGAGACTCTTTTATACTTGACTACATTCACGATGTCTAGCAATGCAACAACCAGGTCACCATCCGCTCCATCATTTAATCACCAATTATTTTTTAGAATTAATAAATGAAAGTGTTCAAAGAAAATTAAAAACACAGTTTCATTTTAATGTCCCTCAGGTTTTTTCCCCCCCATGTTGCTTCAACGCGTGGGATTGGAGGTAGTGTACTGAGATGGATAGGAAACTAGTTGGCAGACAGGAAACAAATGGGGCGGCATGGTGGCACAGTGGTTAGCACTGCTACCTCACAGCGCCAGGGACCTGGGTTCAATTCCGCCCTCAGGTGACTGTCTGTGTGGAGTTTGCGCCTTCTCCCCGTGTCTGCGTGGGTTTCCTCCGGGTGCTCCAGTTTCCTCCCACACTCCAAAGATGTGCGGGTTAGGTTGATTGGCCATGCTAAATTGCCCCTTAGTGTCAAAGAACAAAGAACAAAGAACAGTACAGCACAGGAAACAGGCCCTTCGGCCCTCCAAGCCTGTGCCGCTCCTTGGTCCAACTTGACCAATCGTTTGTATCCCTCCATTCCCAGGCTGCTCATGTGACTATCCAGGTAAGTCTTAAACGATGTCAGCGTGCCTGCCTCCACCACCCTACTTGGCAGCGCATTCCAGGCCCCCACCACCCTCTGTGTAAAAAACATCCCTCTAATATCTGAGTTATACTTCGCCCCTCTCACCTTGAGCCCGTGACCCCTCGTGAACGTCACTTCTGATCTGGGAAAAAGCTTCCCACCGTTCACCCTATCTATCCCCTTCATAATCTTGTACACCTCTATTAGATCTCCCCTCATTCTCCATCTTTCCAGGGAGAACAACCCCAGTTTACCCAATCTCTCCTCATAGCTAAGACCCTCCATACCAGGCAACATCCTGGTAAACCTTCTCTGCACTCTCTCTAACACCTCCACGTCCTTCTGGTAGTGCGGCGACCAGAACTGGATGCAGTACTCCAAATGTGGCTTAACCAGCGTTCTATACAGCTGCATCATCAGACTCCAGCTTTTATACTCTATACTCCCGTCCTATAAAGGCAAGCATACCATATGCCTTCTTCACCACCTTCTCCACCTGTGTTGCCACCTTCAAGGATTTGTGGACTTGCACACCTAGGTCCCTCTGTGTTTCTATACTCCTGATGACTCTGCCATTTATTGTCAGGGGGATTATCAGGGTAAATATGTGGAGTTACAAGAATAGGGCCTGGGTGGGATTGTGGTCGGAGCAGACTCGATGGGCCGAATGGCCTCCTTCTGCACTGGGGGGATTCGATGAAAAAGTAGGAATAAATGGGTCATTTTTCCGAATGCCTTGCAGTGATTAGCGAGGTGCCGCAGGGATCATTGCTGGGGCCCAAGCTATTCAGCTATATTAGCTATATTAATGATTCAGATCAGAGAACTCAATGTAATATCTCCAAATTTGAAGATTTTAAAAGTTTATTTATTTGTTGGTCACAAGTTGGTCACATTAACACTGCAATGAAGTTACTGTGAAATCCCCCTACTCGTCATAGTCTGGCTCCTATTCGGGTCAATACATCTAACCAGCACGTCTTTCAGAATGTGGGACGAAACCAGAGCACCTGGAATAAACCCACGCAGACACGGGGAGAACGTGCAAACTCCACACAGACAGTGACCCAAGCCGGGAATTGAACCCGGGTCCCTGGCAGTGTGAGGCATCAGTGCTAACCACCGTGCCGCCTCTGGAGGTGCAACTCAGTGTGCTTCCCCAACGTCATATTCCAGCTTCACAAACAGAGCAGCAGTGACTGAATGAAGCCTGCTGAGGAGGGCGAGGCAGGTAATGTGACACCAGCAATGGATATCAGAGGTGGCACAAAGGCCTGCGTGACGTGACGCTGATCCCACCATTGTCGGAGTGGCTCACAACCAAGAACAGCCTGAAGGTGCTAAAATTCCTCAGCGTTGATTCTTTCAGTCATGTTATTCCCTATTCCCTGCCAGGTAAGTCCTGACGCAACCTGTGAAAGGGAAAAGACGCAGGTGAAGCGAATCATCCAATGTTTGAAATACGTGTTGAAGGAGAATCCGATCCAAATGAACAAAGGTGCCAATTCAAAAGCAATCAGAAATAAGTACAGAACATGTTAGACTGGCAGCTTCTGTAGGGAGAGAAACAGAGGTAATATTTCGCACCCCCCCTGCACCCCCCGCTCCCCCGCCACCACCAGGAGCGCTCCATTTCCACTCCAGTTGGAGATTCTTTGCTACTTGGCTACATTCACGACAGGCCCAATGTTACCATTTTGATTCTAAGTGCTGAATCTGGGAGTGTTTCAGATCCGACTTTTAGACCCGTTCTCCGGCACCCCATACACACTCTGCCTGAAAAAAAAAGCAACGATTCTGAATCGCGCTGCAGAAGCCTGTGGACGGGGCTTATTGCGCCCAAAACACTGCAGCTCCAATTGGAGCCTTCAACTGCGCATACACACATCGCTCCCGGTCCGGATAAAGCGCCCCAGAGGCGATGGTCCCACAGACATTGCTCCACCCCCACACCATAACTGTCCCCCTTATCCGCCCACGCCCTCCCCCCCCAACCAGACTGATCGTGACCTCCTGCCCCATATCCCCTCCACCGATTGCACGCAGAGTGGCAGCGGACCCCCCCTCCCGCCCCACCAGAGAACTATCTGGCCCCTCCTCCTCCCTCCCACCAGAGAGCGATCAAACCTGCCTCCCTCCTCCTCCCCCCCACCAGAGAGCGATCTGACCTGCCTCCCTCCTTCTCCCACCCCACCAGTGAATGATCTGACCCGCCACCCACCCCCCCACCAGAGATCCATCTGAGCCACCTCCCTTCCCCTCCCGCTCCCCCACCCCTGCCACACCCCCACCACCGATCTGAGTCAGGCAGCTGCCGGAAGCTCTGAACTGACCTCCTCAGAAGCTGGAGCGCCCGAAACAGACCTTTGCGGACCATGTCTGTTTCGCGCTGAACCTGGACGGGCGAACGCGGTGGTAAAGGAGGAAGTGCTGGTAAAGTTTGGGTGTGCAGCCCATTAAGTCAATTTAAAGGCATGCAAATGCATTTAAATTGACGTCGCGCCTGTTTCGGGTGTGGTGCTGATCGCGGCCATTTTGGGCACTTGGTAAAGGGGAACCGGGCATGGAGACAGGCACAGATCACGCAACTCACCTCAAGCCCAACTTTTATCACGTTTTTGCGCCCAAAAACGGGCGCAACCTGTTGGTAAAATTGGGCCCTATGTCTAGCAATGCAACAACCAGATCACCATCCGCTCCATCATTTAATCGCCAAATATTTTTTAGAATTAATAAATGAAAGTGTTCAAAGAAAATTAAAAACACAGTTTTATTTTAATGTCCCTCAGGTCTTTTTCCCCCATGTTGCTTCAGCGCATGGGATTGGAGGTAGTGTACTGAGATGGATAGGAAACTAGTTGGCAGATAGGAAACAAATGGGGTGGCATGGTGGCACAGCGGTTAGCACAGCTGCCTCACAGCGCCAGGGACCTGGGTTCAATTCCGCCCTCGGGTCTCTGTCTGTGTGGAATTTGCACATTCTCCCAGTATCTGCATGGGTTTCCTCCGGGTGCTCCCCACAGTACAAAGATGTGCAGGTTAGGTTGATTGGCCATGATAAATTGCCCCTTAGTGCCCCTTAGTGTCAGGGGGATTAACTGGGTAAATATGTGGGGTTACGGGAATAGGACCTGGGTGGGATTGTGGTTGGTACAGACTCGATGGGCCGAATGGTCTCCTTCTGGAGTGGAGGGATTCTATGAAAGAGTAGAAATAAACGGGTCATTTTTCCGAATGCCTGGCAGTGATTAGCGAGGCGCCGCAGGGATCGGTGCTGGGGCCCCAGTTATTCAGCGATATTAGCTATATTAATGATTCAGATTAGAGAACTCAATGTAATATCTCCAAACCTGAAGATTTTAAAAGTTTATTTACTTATTAGTCACAAGTAAGGCTTACATTAACACTGTAATGAAGTTACTACGGAACTGAAGTTCTGGCGCCTTTCAGGTCAATGCACCGAACCAGAATGTGGGAGGAAACCAGAGCACCCGGAGGAAACCCATGCAGACACAGGGAGAACTTGCAAACTTCGCATAGACAGTGACCCAAGCCAGGAATCGAACCCGGGTCCCTGGCGCTGTGAAGCAGCAGTGCTAACCACTGTGCTACCGTGCCGCCCCACACAAAGCTGGGTGGGAGGGTGAGCTGTGAGGAAGATGCAGAGATGCTGCAGTGTGATTTGGATAAGCTGAATGAGTGGGCAAATGCATGGCAGATGCAGTATAGAATCATAGAATCCTACAGCGCAGAAGGAGGCCATTTGGCCCATCGAGTCTGCACAGCCGACAATCCCACCTCGGCTGTATCCCCATAACTCTATCAATTTACCCTGGCTAGTCCCCCTGATGCAAAGGGGCAATTTATCATGGCCAACCCACCTAACCTGCACATCCTTGGACTGTGGGAGGAAATCGGAGCACCCGGAGGAAACGCGTGCAAACACGGGGAGAACGTGCAAACTCCACACAGTCAGTCACCCAAGCCGGGAATCGCACCTGGGTCCCTGAGGCAGCAGTGCTAACCACTGTGCCACCGTGGATAAATGTGAGGTAGCAAAAACAGGAAGATAGGTAATTACCTGAATGGCTATAAACTAAGAGAGGGGAATGTGCAGCGTGATTGGCTGTCCTCGTACGCCAAGTGCTGAATGAGCGAGAAAATGGGAGAGATTCGGGCGCGCTTTTTGGGCGAGTTTGAAAATGCAATCTTATGTCACTCTGGGTGGGATTTTACGCCCTTGCTTGTCCCAAAACCGTAAAATCTCACTCGAGGTCAACGGACCTTTCCCTGGTCCGCTTCACCCGCTCCGATTCCCATGGCGGGCGGGACGGTAATATTCTCGCATCTGTCACTGTTTTGGACAGAAGTGTGATTCTCACCAGTGGGGGTGTGGGCGTGAAGTCTGAGCTGCAAAGTGCTTGGGACACCATTGCACAAATACCCCGATCTCCATCTCCTGCCACCCCTCCCACAGACATTGTCCCTGCACCGCCCCCCCTCCCCACCACCAATTGGTAGACTTTCTAAAGGGTTTTTAACATTCAAAATCTGTAATAAAGATTTAAAAGTTTGTAATATAATTAAAGGCTTGTTACCATTTTATTAAAATTTTATTTCATAGAAATCATAGAAACCCTACAGTGCAGAAGGAGGCCATTCGGCCCATCGAGTCTGCACCGACCACAATCCCACCCAGGCCCTACCCCCATATATTTACCCGCTAATCCCTTTAACCTACGCATTTCAGGACTCTCAGGGGCAATTTTTAGCATAGCCAATTAACCTAACCCGCACATCTTTGGACTGTGGGAGGAAACCGGAGCACCCGGAGGAAACCCACACAGACACGAGGAGAATGTGCAAACTCCACACAGACAGTGACCCAAGCCAGGAATCGAACCCAGGTCCCTGGAGCTGTGAAGCAGCAGTGCTAACCACTGTGCTACTGTGCCGCCCAACCAACCTCCCATCCATTGACTCTGTCTACACTTCCCGCTGCCTCGGAAAAGCAGCCAGCATAATTAAGGACCCCACGCACCCCGGACATTCTCTCTTCCACCCTCTTCCTTCGGGAAAAAGATACAAAAATCTGAGGTCAAGTACCAACCGACTCAAGAACAGCTTCTTCCCTGCTGCTGTCAGACTTTTGAATGGACTTACCTTGCATTAAGTTGATCTTTCTCTACACCCTATCTATGACTGTAACACTACATTCTGCACTCTCTCATTTCCTTCTCTATGAACGATATGTTTTGTCTGCATAGCGGGCTAGAAACAATACTTTTCACTGTATGTTAATACATGTGACAATAATAAATCAAATCATATCAAACCTATAGTTCTATAGTCACTGTTTGCAAATTTTAAAATTAATATTAACACAAATTGTTTTCTGAAAGCAGGATTGAACTTGCAAAGAAGCAGTTTAGGATTCTGTTTGAACACCGAGGAGCAGTAACACATCTTGTCAAGGTGAGATTTCCACAGCTCCGGGTGAAGCAATGAAATCTAGATCAAGCCAAAGCACGACAGTCAGGAAAATATTCCCACCTGCCAACGTCCGGGTGAATTATCAAGTCCCAAGTCATGTTATCAACACACAAATCCATCAGGAAGCAGTCAGAAGGGCAATTAGAATCCAGCCGCACCTCTCCCTTCCCCCGCTTCAGGCATGCTTCCAGACAGAGGCAGTGTTTATGAGCAACACAGGTTGGAAAATGGATCAGTGACGACAACACATTTGATTTTTCACTTCCTAACTCAAATGGATAGAAAATCTGAGTGGGTTTTGAGGCTCAGAGTTTTCTGACTGGCGCGGACATGATGGGCTGAATGGCCACCTTCCGCACCGTAGCAACACAGTGATACTGACTCTCCATGTGCATCACTGCTTCCAAGGAGCGCAGGATTGAGAAACAGGTGTTTTATGAAATGACTTGTCTTTATGTTGAACCTTTCATGACCACAGAACATCCAGGGAAGAACCGGGGAGGCGAGGTATTAGGCTATTCATCCAGAAACTCACCTAATGTTCTGGGGACCCAGGTTCAAATCCTGTCATGGCAATTGGTGGAATTTGAATTCAATAAATAATATCTGAAATTAAGAATCTACTGATGACCATGAAACCATTGTCAATTGTCGTAAAAACCCATCTGGTTCACTAATGTGAACTAATGTAATTTGGGGCGGCATGGTGACACTGTTGCTTCACAGCGCCAGAGAACCAGGTTCAATCCCAGCCTTGGGCCACTGTCTGTGTGGAGTTTGCTCGTTCTCCCTGTGTCTGTGTGGGTTTCCTCCGGGTGCTCCGGTTTCCTCCCACAATCCAAAGATGTGCGGGATAGATTGATTGGCCACACTCATCCATTGACTCTGTCTACACTTCCCGCTGCCTCGGCAAAGCAGCCAGCATAATTAAGGACCCCACGCACCCCGGACATTCTCTTTTCCACCTTCTTCCGTCGGGAAAAAGATACAAAAGTCTGAGGTCACGTACCAACCGACTCAAGAACAGCTTCTTCCCTGCTGCTGTCAGACTTTTGAATGGACTTCCCTTGCATTAAGTTGATCTTTCTCTACACCCTAGCTATGACTGTAACACTACATTCTGCACTCTCTCCTCTCCTTCTCTATGAACGGTATACTTTGTCTGTATAGTGCGCACGGAACAATAATTTTCACTGTATGTTAATACGTGTGACAATAATAAATCAAATCAAATTAAAAACCGATCCTTCATAGATCATAGATACCCTACGGTGCAGAAAGAGGCCACTTGGCCCATCGAATCTGCACCGACCACAATCCCACCCAGGCCCTATCCCCATGTCCCTTCGTGTCAGGAGAATTAGCAGGGTAAATATGAGGGGTTATGGGAACAGGACCTGGGTGGAATTGTGGTCGGTGCAGACTTGATGGGCCGAATGGCCTCCTTCTGCACTATAGGGATTCTATGAATGTCCTTTAGGGAAGGAAATCTGCCTTCCTTACCTGGTCTGGCTTACGTGCAACTCCAGAGCCCCAGTAATGTGGTTGATTCTCCACTGCCCTCCAAGGGCAATTAGGTTTGGGCAATAAATCACTCACCTGAAGAAGGGGCTTGAAGCTCCGAAAGCTTGTGTGGCTTTTGCTACCAAATAAACCTGTTGGACTTTAACCTGGTGTTGTTAAACTTCTTACTGTGTTTACCCCAGTCCAACGCTGGCATCTCCACATCATGACAGCCAGTGATACCCATGTCTCATGAATGAATAAAAAAAACTGTGACAGGGCACTGTACATGGGCACTGTGACAGGGCACTGTACATGGTCACTGTGACAGGGCACTGTACATGGGCACTCTGACAGGGCACTGTACATGGGCACTGTGACAGGGCACTGTACATGGGCACTACACGGGCACTGTGACAGAGACTGTACATGGGCACTGTACATGGGCACTGTGATAGGGCACTGTGCATGGGCACCGTACATGGGCACTGTGACAGGGCACTGTACATGGGAATCTCTTCTTCCAAGGCATGCATGATGGAGGAATAAATATTTCATGAAATGACTTGCATTTATCGTGAACCCTTCTCCAAAGAGACGGTTTTGTTTATTTTTAGGGCGGCATGGTGGCACAGTGGTTAGCACTGCCAGGAACCCGGGTTCAATTCCAGCCTCGGGTCGCTGTCTGTGCGGACTTTGCACATTCTCCCCGTGTCTGCGTGGGTTTCCTCTGAGTGCTCCGATTTCCTCCCACAAGCCAAAGGTGTGCGGGTTAGGTTGATTGGGCCATGCTAAATTGACCCTAGTGTCATGGGGAGCAGCAGGGTGAATATGAGGGGTTACGGGAATAGGGCCTGGGTGGGATTGTGGTCGGTAGGCCGAGTGGCCTCCTTCTGCACTGTAGGGACTTTATGATTCTATGATTCATGACCTCAGAACATCCCAAATTGCTTTGCAGCGAGTAGAGTATTTCTGAAATGTGGCCAAGGTAAGTAATGTGGCAGCCAATTCGCAAGGTCTCCCAAATAGCAGTGAGATAAATGACCTGATTTTAAGTGGCATTTATTTGAGGGATGAATGTTGACCAGGGCAGCTCCCTTGTTATTAAGTAGTTCCATTACAGCTTATGTCCATTTGAGAGGGTAGGTGAAGCCTCTGTGTAATACTGCATGCAAAAGGTACCAGCCTAGTCAGTGTCTTTTAGAATATATACTTAAAAAACAGAGAAATGGTTAAACAAGGTTTCAAATAGTGCAGAAACTGGAAGTCAAAAATAATGTTCGAACACCAAGTCTGAGAGGGGAAATGGTTCACCAGAAAGCAGGGAAATTAAAGTGGCAGCCTAGATTCTGCATTCAGTCTCTGGTGTGGGACTTGAACACATGTTTTGCTTCAAGATCAGGATGCTAGCCTGTTTTGACGACAGTTATATTACACCTTTTGTATCACTGTAAATTGATTGCTATTTAATACCGGGGCAGAATTTTCTGTGTGGCTTTTGCTACCAAATAAACCTGTTGGACTTTAACCTGGTGTTGTTAAACTTCTTACAGAATTTTCTGTAGCAGGGCATTTAGCCGATTGGTTAAACCTGCCCCCGTCCTCCTCAGGTCAACAACCGTTTGCTCAGAAAGTTGTTGAAAGTGAGGGAGCTGATAATGGGAGACAGTGACTGAATAATAAAGCAGCAAAGACTGTGAGCAGGAGGGCAAATTAAATCCCAAATCAGGAGCTGAAAGGAAATTTTAAAAATCAGAGAATGGAAAAGGAGGAGGTGAAAAAAAAAACCCACCAGCAAAGCTCAACAGCAGAAGGCATGAGACCCCAAATTTACATAGAAACTAGAAGCAGGAGTAGGCGATTCGGCCCTTCGAGTCTGTTCTGCCATTCATTGTGATCATGGCTGATCATCAAATTCAATATCCCAATTCCCCTTTCCCCCCATATCCCTCGGTCCCTTTAGCACCAAGAGCTATATCTAATACCTTCTTGAAATCAGTCAATACTTTGGCATCAACTACTTTCTGTGGTAGTGAATTCCACACATTCACTGCCCTCTGGATGAAGAAATTTCTCCTCAGCTCAGTTCTAAAAGGTTTACTCCTTATCCTCAAACTATGACCCCTAGTTCTGGACTCCCCCACCATCGGGAACATTCTTTCTGAATCTACCCTGTCTAACCTTGTTAGAATTTTACAAGTTTCTATGGGATCCCCTCTCACTCTTCTAAACTCCAGTGAATACAATCCTAACCGACTTAGTCTCTCCTCATATGACAGACCTGCCCTCCCAGGCATCAGACTGGTAAACTTTCACTGCACTCCCTCTATAGCAAGGACGACCTTGCAGATAAGCACACCAGAACTGCACACAATACTCCAACACCCTATACAATTGCAGCAAAACATCCCTATCCCTATATTCAAATCCTTTTGCTATGAAGGCAAACATATCATTTGCCTTCTTTACTGCCTGCTGTACCTGCCTGCTTACTTTCAGCGACTGATGCTCGAGGACTCCAAGGTCTCATTGAGTATCCACCTCTCTTAATTTACATCCATTCAAGTAATAATCTGTCTTCCTATTATTGCTACCAAAGTGGATAACCTCACATTTATTCACATTATACTGCATCTGCCACGCATACGCCCATACACTCAGCCTGTCCAAATCACGCTGAAGCATCTCTGCATCCTTCTCACAACTCACCCTCCCACCCAACTTTGTATCATTTGCAAATTTGGAAATAATACATTCAATTCCCTCTTCCAAATCATTAATATATAATGTGAACAGTCTGTAAGTTACTTCTGGGTATCAGAGAGGTTGATTGGCAGTCATGATGTCAGGAATATTTGTGTGGATAGTCACAAGACTTTTCTGTGGTGAGTTTAATATAAAATTAAAGCTGAAATTTTCTGGCCTTTCCAGCCAGCAGGATCTTTTGGTTTCATAAGACCATAAGACATAGGAGCAGAATTAGGCCACTCGGCCCATCGAGTCTGCTCCATCATTCAATCATGGCCGATTTTTTTCTCATCCCCATTCTCCTGCCTTTTCCCCATAATCCCTGATCCCTTTACAATCAAGAACCTATCTCTCTCTGTCTTAAAGACACTCAATGACCTGGCCTCCACAGCCTTCTGCGGCAAAGAGTTCCACAGATTCACCACTCTCTGGCTGAGGAAATTCCTCCTCATCTCTGTTTTAAAGGATCGTCCCTTCAGTCTGACGTTGTGCCCTCTGGTTCTAGTTTTTCCTACTAGTGGAAATATCCTCTCCACGTCCACTCTATCCCAGCCTCGCAGTATCCTGTAAGTTTCAATAAGATCCCCCCTCATTCTTCTAAACTCCAATGAGTACAGACCCAGAGTCCTCAACCGTTCCTCATACGACAAGCTCCTCATTCCAGGGATCATTCTTGTGAATCTCCTCTGGACGGTTCCGCCGATGGTGACAATCCACAGTGTGGTCCCTGGCGACGGTGGGTACAAGGTACGCAAAAACCCATAGACACCAGAGCGACTAGAAGATCCTGCTGCCAGACAAGGTGGGTCACCCCGACCATCATAAGCTGTGCCGTGAGCCGGGGGGCGGGGGGGGGGGGGGGGGGGGAGGGGGGGGGGGTGGTGGAGGGGGGGGGGGGGGGAGGAGAAGAGTGGGGGGGGCAAGTTTTGGCAACACTAATAGCGGGGAAAATCCAACAGCAAATTTTGGATATTGACATTTGATCACATTTGATCTACTAATTGTCTGATAATCGCTGTACTATTTGCCCATAGATAATGGTGGGAGCCATTATTTTTTGCTATTGCCTTAACAGTGAAACCTGGCCTGTTATTGCTGCAATGCTGGTTGCTGGTGAACGGGGTGCTGGGACTGGGAGTCCTGGTTCATGAGTGAGGTTTAAATAGGCAGATATACAAAGGGAGACAGATACTTTTCCAAACACAAGAAAACAGGGAGACAGGAAATAGAAGCAGTAGTCGGCCACCAGGCCCTTCAAGCCTGTCCCGCTATTCAATACGATCATGGTTGATCTATGCCAGCCTCAGCTCCTTTTCTGTGCCATTTCCCTATTTCCCTCTATTCCTCGATCTATCAAATATTTATCCACCTCCACTTTAAATGTTTCTAATGATCCAGCCTCCACTACCCTTTGGGGCAAAGAATTCCAGCAATTCACCACCCTCTGTGAGAAGTAATTTCTACGCACCTCAGTTTTAAATGACAGAACCTTTAGCTTGCAGCCATGCCCCCTTGTTCGAGGCTCTCCCACTCTTCAAAAATCCAAGGAATACAGACCCAGACTATTTAGTCCCGCTTGGACAACCCTCTCATCCCAGGAATTAGCCTGGTGAATCTCCTTTGGACTGCCTCCAATGTTACTATTTCTTTTTTAAGGTAAGGAGACCAAAATTGTACGCAGTATTCTGGGTGAGGCCGCACCAACACCCTGTACAATTGCAACAAAACCTCCCTATTTTTAAACTCCAAACCCTTTACAATAAAGGCAAAAATGTCGTTTGCCTTCTTGTTGGACCTGCCTGCTCGCTTTTTGTGATTCATGCACTAGAACACCTCGATCCCACTGTACTTCACTCACCTGCAGTTTCTCTCCATTTAGATAATAATCTACCTTTTGATTCCTTCTGCCAAAGTGCACAATGTCACACTTCCCCACATTAAACTATTTGCCAGGTTTTCACCCAGTCACCCGATCCATCTATATCCCATTGCAGAATCACAATATCCTCATCACAACCTGCCCTTCCACCTATATTCATATCGTCGGCAAATTTGGAAACCTTACATTCTGTTCCTTCCTCCAGGTCATTAATATAAATAGTGAACAATTGCGGGCCAAGAACTGATCCCTGTGGCACTCCACTAGTTACATCTTTCCACTCTGAAAAGAACCTATTTATTCCAACTCTGTTTTCTATGTGACAGCCAGTTTTCAATCCATGCTAACACACTTCCTCCCATTCCATGAGCTTTTACTTTATACACCAGGCTTTTATGTGGCACCTTGTCAAACGGCATTTGGAAATCTAAATACACTACATCTACAAGTTCCCCACTATCTACTCTCCCTGTTGCATTCTCAAAGAATTTGAGTAAATTTGTCAAACATGATTTATCTTTTATAAAACTATGTTGACTCGGGTTGATTATATTCAGCTTTCCTAAATGGTTAGTTATTTCCTCCTTGATTATTGATTCCAGAATCTTGCCAATAATGGATATTAAACTAACTGGCTGATAGTTTCCTGCCTTTCTCCTTTTGAACAAGGGAGTCACATTGGCTGTCTTCCAATCTTCTGGTACCCTCCCGGAATTTAGTGCGTATTGAAAATTTTTGAAGCAATGGGTCCAATACCTTTGCAACCACTTCCATTAAAATGCTAGCATTTAGTTCATCGGGTCCTGGCAGCTTGTCCACCTTTAGTCTCCTGAGCTTCTCTAATACTCTATCCCTTGTGATTGGGATTTTTGTAAGTTTTACCATGTTATTTGAAATCAGTCCATCTGATACCTCAGGGATATTTTAAGAAGTCTCACAACACCAAAGTCCAACAGGTTTATTTGGAATCACAAGTTTTCGAAGCACTGCTCCTTCATCAGATGAATAGAGAGGTAGGTTCTCAAACACGATATAGATAGGCAAAGACCCAGATGCAAGATAATTACAGATTGGAATGTGAAGAATGGTTGAAATGCGAGTCTTCACAGGTAATCAAGATTTCCATGTAACCTGTAAACACTTGCATTCCAACCATACTTCACAATCTTCACATTCGGGATATTTGCAATGTCTTCCACAGCGAAGACTGACGCAAAAAAGATTATTTGGCATACCTGTCATCTCTTTGTTTACTGTTATCAATTCAACAGCTTCGTTCAGTAGAAGTCCCACATTTACCTTAGCCGCTTGCTTCCTATTCCTCAGCAATGCTGGGTCACGATTTAAATGATGTGGAGATGCCGGCGTTGGACTGCGGTAAACACAGTAAGACGTTTAACAACACCAGGTTAAAGTCCGACAGGTTTATTTGGTAGCAAATGCCACTAGCTTTCGGAACAGGCTGTCCCTTCGTCAGGTGGAGTGGAGAAATGGAGTGGAGAAATCCACTCCATCTGACGAAGGGACAGCCTGTTCCGAAAGCTAGTGGCATTTGCTACCAAATAAACCTGTTGGACTTTAACCTGGTGTTGTTAAACTTCTTACTGTACTCATGATATAAAAGCAGTGGATAGTGATGTCGAAATCATGAATAGCAAGGGCAGGAAGACTAGGGTGGGAGTGGTCTACAGACCCCTGAAATGTGACTTCTCAAGAAGTCATAAATGGGCAAATATCAAGGGCATGTTTGAAGGGAATTATAATTATCATGGGAGATTTTAGTCTGCATATTGATTGGATAAATCAAACCGGCAACAGTAGCATAGAAGAAGAATTTGTGGAGTGAATCAGGGATTGCTTTTTAAAGCAGTATGTTATGGATTCTACCCGGGAAGGGATTATTTTAGATTTGGTTTTGTGTAATGAAGAAGGATTAATAAGGGATCTTGTGGTTAAAGATCCCAGCATGGTTCAGATGTAGGTCATCCCAACAGTATAGCCTCCACTTTCTGCAGCACTGATGCCAATGTCCCACAAACCGATACCCACTTTTCCTACACATTTTCATCTGCCTAATTTTACGTACCCTTTGCCAATTTGCACGTGGCTCCGGTAATAATCCAGAGATTATAACCTTGGAGGTCCTGTTTTTTAACTTAGTGCCTAACTCCTCTAAGTGCGAACACAGAACCTCCTTCCTCGTTCTACCTCTGTCATTGGTGCCCACACGGACCACAACCACTGATCTTCCCCTCCCACCGCAAGTTCCTCTTCAGCCCAGGGCAGATGTCCCGAACCCTGGCACCGGGCAGACAACACAGCCTTCGAGATTCCCGATCTTGGCTGCAAGGAACAGTGTCTATTCCTCTGACTATACTAACTGACGGCTACATTTGTCTTTTCTACCCCCGTTTGAATAGCTCCCTGAACCACAGCGCCGTGGTCAGTTTGCTCGTCTTTCCTACAGTTCCCTCTCTCATCCACACAAGGAGCAAGAATCTCTTGGACAGGGACAAGGGCTGAGGCCCTCGACCTGCCTCACTCACAGTCACACCCTCCTGTCCCTGACCATTGGCTGAATTCAAGGTCGTTAATCTAATGGGTGTGACTGCCTCCTGAAACAGAGCGTCCAGCTACCTCTCCCCCTCCTGGATGTGTCGCAGCGTCCGAAGCTTAGACTCCAGCTCATCAACTCTGAGTTGCAGTTCCTCGAGCAACAAACACTTGCTACAGATGCATTCACGAGGAACCACAAAGGGGTCCACCAGCTCCCACATCATGCAGGTACAACACATCGCCTGGCCCCACATCTCTATTTTATTTAATTAGTTTTTCATAACAAGAATTTCAACTGTTTTTTAGCTTTTTAAATCTGTAATTTCAACTGTTTTTTAGCTTTTTAATCAGCAAAATAATACTTTTCCTTATTACATTGAAGCAATTTAGAATAGGTAATTTAAATTAACAGTTATTTACCAGCCAATAAAATTACCTTTTTCCTGTGAAAGAATCATAGAATCCCTACAGTGCAGAAAGAGGCTATTGGGCCCATCAAGCCTGAAATTATTTCAAACTCAGCCCGCTGCCTCAGGACAATGTGTCCCTTGCAGGTTCAGCTGTCTCCGTTCCCAGAAAGCGAGTGAAGGCCCCTAGCCTGGCTCTATATTTATCCTCTCCTTGGTACAGTGCGTCCCTCACAGGTCCTGCTCTCTCCATTCCCGGAAGGTGAGTGAAGGCCCCGAGCCTGGCTCTATGATTATACTCTCTCCTGTACAGTGTGTGTCCCTCACAGGTCCGGCTCTCTCCATTCCCAGAAGCTGAGTGAAGGCCGCAAGCCTGGCTTTCTATTTATCCTCTCTCCTGTAGAGTGTGTCCCTCGCAGGTCTGGTTGTCTCTGTTCCTGGAAGGTAGGCACTGGGTAGTCTTCAAATATAGTGATGTTGTACACAGTGTGAAACAGACTCTGAATTGCAAGGAGTTATGATGCTCACTACTCAACTGGTGCAACTTTGAAGATCCAGAACCGTGACTCACTCGAAGCAATCAGGGAGAGCTGCAAAAAAATATTGTTGGATCTCCATCTAATTGCTCAATGGAAGAACTGACTCACAACATTGCTTCAGAACAATGTGCTTCTCAATGAAACGACCTGGTAGAGTTCCACAGTGAAAATGCAGTGAGGTTGCCTCATTTGCGAGGGAGACCAGAATTGACGGCTGGATTTTCGCTGAGGCAGCTGGCTCGAATTGGGAAATTTCTCAACTCATCAGACCCTCCTCACTTTATCAGACCCCATTAGACCTGAGGAGAGGCAGGTTGGAAGCAGGCCCTTGATGCCCGGGTCAGGGGTAGGGAGGATGATGGGTGAGCATCAGAGTAGGCTGGTTAGAAGGCCCCATCAGTTCCTTGGGACTGTGTCCCAATATTTTAGAAGCTGTTCAGCCTTCTAGCCCTCACCATCCATAGCCCAGCAAACACTCCATGCCACCTCCATATAAACCCATGCCCCACCCACCCACCATGCCCCCTTTTGCCCCCATGCTACCTCTAAGGCAATTCAATGCCTCACCCCACCAATTTCTCCTCATACCTCCATGCCCCTTCATGCCACTCTAATTCTGAAAGGTTAGAGTCACATAATGAAAGCAATAGTAAAACACCGTCAATTCGCCGTCAAGTTAATAGGCTTGGAGAATGGCAGTGAAGTTTACTGCTCAATGTAAATAAACGACTGTTTATTTGTGGCTGTGCCACATTGATGGAGAAAACATCAATGTGCCATAGCGACTCACTCAGTCTGCACCCTGGGCAGATCTAGGAACAATGGAGAGAGAAAAGAAAGCTTCTAAAATTCTAAGTAAAGTAAAGTTTATTTATTCATCACAAGTAAGGCTTGCATTAACACTGCAATGAAGTCACTGTGAAATTCCCCTAGTCGCCACAGTCCGGCGCCTATTCGGGTCAATGCGGCTAACCAGCACGTCTTTCAGAATGTGGGAGGGAACCAGAGCACCAGGAGGAAATCCATGCAGACACGGGGAGAACGTGCAAACTCCACACAGACAGTGACCCAAGCCGGGAATCGAACCCGGGTCCCTGGCGCTGTGAGGCAGCAATGCCACTGTGCCACCATGCCGCCCATACGGTTCTCATTTATACACATTTGATAGTTAAAAAAAACTCCCATTCAAAAAACCAATTCAAAGCTTCTAAATCTTCTCAAATGGCTAATCTCTTAGAACAACAATCTTCTATTCAGATGCAACATCAACAACAGATGATCTTTTAACAACATCATTAAATGATCACCCAAATGATGAACTCAGAAATCCCTACTGAGATAAAACATCCATCAGGACATAATAACAGCCGTGAGAAAATGTTAACAATGAACTCACTGCAACAGGTGATTTTTAAAGAATCTACACCAAATGGCCTGTCAATCAAAGCAATCCAGCAGAGGGTGTTTTTAAAAGCTCTCACTGACAGTATTAGCATGCTTTCTTCACGTTTGAAAAACAGGGTTTTTAAAAAAACCTTCATTTATATTTATATTTACTCCATCAATTCATAACATTGTGGATTTTATCGGCAATGGTGGGCCGAAGGGCCTGTTCCGGTGCTGTGTTGTTCTCTGGATTAAGATCCTTGCAACAACCAAAATAGGATACGTTGGAACTCAGCACCAAGTTCAAATGGCCCTGTTGCATGTGAGTTGCCTTTCTGTGTGAATCACACCCCGCTCCCTCCTTTCTCCTGTCGTCAATTATTGGATCTGTTGGAAATGGGGGTGGGACATCTGCATCTGGGTCCCGTCCACCATTTTGAAGGCCCGCAGCGTCTTCCCAACTGCATGAAAATCCGGCACTAGGTTAATGATAATTCCAATAGGGAATTCAGCGAGAAACATCTTTATATAGAAAGTAGAATTCGCCATCACAAGGAATGTTTGAGACAGATCGCCTGGATGCTTTCAGAGGAAAAGCTAGATAAACATATAAAGCAGGTGAGGATAGAAGGATATGCTGACAGGGTGAGATGAAGTATATTGGAAGGAGGTTCCTGTGGAGCATAAACCTGTTGGATTTGTTTCTGTCCTGTTCAACTCTACATAAAGGAAACGATCCACATTTGGGTGGCACGGTGGCACAGTGGTTAGCACTGCTGCCTCACAATGCCAGGGTCCCAGGTTCAATTCTCTTGCTTGGATAACTGTCTGCTTGGAGTTTGCACGTTCTCCCCATGTCTGTGTGGGTTTCCTCCGGGTGCTCCGGTTTCCTCCCACAGTCTGAAAGACGTGCTGGTTAGCTGCACTGGCCATGCTAAATTCTCCCTCAGTGTACCCGAACAGGTGCCGGAATGTGGCGACTAGGGGATTTTCACAGTAACTTCAGTGCAGTGTTAATGTAAGCCTACTTGTGACACTGATAAATAAACATCCCCGATTTGGCTTAGCTGCAAACAATGATGATTTTTTTTTCTCTTTTGAGAAAATACTTTCTGGTAATAGAACTTTCCACATCAACACTGTTAATCTTGCCTATTAAAGTACATCATCAGCTTCTATATGAAAAGCATTGGAATGCCTGCTCATAAAATAAACCTCAAAGCTGATTTTTCCATGGGAATGTTTGGGGTCAACATCTCCATGTACAATTCATTGGAAGTCATTAAAGAGGTTTAAGTCACTCTGACCAGAATTATCCTCATTTTATAAGCTGAGATATTTGTCCTTCATCAAGTGAACTGATAGGAATGCACTCTTAAAAAGGAGTAATGCCTCTTAAATCAAGCATCAGGGGAAATGCCTTCATCATGTTTCCATGCTGTAAACCTCGATGACTCTATGTATCATTGCATACAGCAAGACTAACTACTTGTGACTTTTTAAAAATTCACTCATGGGATGTGGGCATCGCTGGCTAGGCCAGAATTTATTGCCCATCCCCGAGTGCATTAAGAGCCAACCACATTGCTGTGGTGTCTGGAGTCACATGTAGGCCAGACCAGGTAAGGACGGCAGATTTCCTTCCCGAAAGGACATTAGTGAACCAGATGGGTTTTTACAACAATCGACAATGGTTTCATGGTCATCATTAGACTTTTAAATCCAGATTTTTATTGAATTCAAATTTCACCATCTGCGGTGATGGGTTTTGAAACCGGGTCCCAAGGATCTGACCCTCTGGATTTCTAGTCCAGTGACAATACCACTACATAGAAATCATAGAAACCCTACAGTACAGAAAGAGGCCATTCGGCCCATCGAGTCTGCACCGACCACAATCCCACCCAGGCCGTACCTCCATATCCCTACATATTTTACCCACTAATCCCGCGAACCTACGCATCTCAGGACACTAAGGGGCAAATTTAGCATGGCCAATCAACCTGACCCGCACATCTTTGGACTACGCCACTGAAAATGTGATGACTGATCTGCCATCAGTCACAAATTTAATAGCCATGTGATTAAAATAAAGATGCAAACTGATAGATGCTGCTTTTATTCAGTACTTTGAATAAATGGCCTCTGAGTGCTCCGGTTTCCTCCCACAGTCCGAAAGACGTGCTGGTTAGGTGGATTGGCCATGCTAAATTCTCCCTCAGTGTACCCGAACAGGCGACGGAGTGTGGCGACTAGGGCATTTTCACAGTAACTTCATTGCAATGTTAATGAAATGGGGGAGGCAATGGCCTAGTGGTATTAGTTTAGTTTTAGTTTAGCTTTTCTAGTTTATTTATTAGTAAGACCAGTAAGCTTCCATTAACACCGCAATGAAGTTGCTGTGAAAATTCCCCAGTTGTCACACTCCAAAGCCAGTTCGGGTACACAGAGGGAGAATTTAGCACGCCCAGTGCACCTAACCAGTACGTCTATCGGACTGTGGGAGGAAACCAGAGCACCTGGGAGAAACTCATGCAGACACGGGGAGAAAGTGCAGACTCCGCACAGACAATGACCCAGGCCGGGAATCGAACCTGGGTCCCTGGTGCTGTGAGGCAGCAGTGCTAACCACCGTGCCACCCCAATTATCACTCGACTGTTAATCCAGAAACTCAGCTAATGTTCTGGGGCTTGGCTTTGAATCCTATTATGGCAGATGGTGGAATTTGAATTCAATATAAAATATCTGGAATTAAGAATCAACTGATGACCATGAAGCCATTGTCAATTGTCAGAAAACCCATTTGGTTCACGAAGGTCCTTTAGGGGAAGGAAATCTGCCGCCCTCACCTGGTCTGGCCCACATGTGACTCCAGAGCCACAGCAATGTGGTCGAGTCTCAACTGCCCTTTGAAATGGTCCAGCAAGCTACTCAGTTCGAGGGCAAATAGGGGCGGCACGATGGCACAGTGGTTAGCACCAGGGACCCAGGTTCGATTCCTGGCTTGGGTCACTGTCTGTGTGGAGTTTACACTTTCTCCCAGTGTTACTGTGGATTTTCTCTGGGTGCTCCGGTTTCCTCCCACACTCCAAAGATATGCGGGTTAAGTGGATTGGCCGTGCTAAATTGCCCCGTAGTGTCGGGGGATTAGCAGCATAAATATGTGGGGTTATGGGGATAAGGCCTGGGTGGGATTGTGGTTGGTGCAGACTCAATGGGCCGAATGGCCTCCTTCTGCACAGGAGGAAGTCTATGATTCTGTGAAACAGGGATGGGCAATAATTGCTGGCCAACCAGCAATGCCCATGTCCCATGAATGAATAAACAAAAATGTAAACCAACTTGTGACACTTTAAATATCTTGTGAGAGGCAAAAGGGACGAGGTTATAGTTGAGGCTTTTTTTCGAGCTGGTCTTTATCTGAAATTCCCCAAAGTTGACGGAAGCCCCATCTTTAAGAGCTGTTTCGATTCCACTGTATGACTCGAAGATGAAGTACCTTCATTTATATTAATGATATTATATTATATTTATATTAATGATTTGGATGAGAATACAGGAGGCATGGTTAGTAAGTTTGCAGATGACACTAACATTGGTGGCATAGTGGACAGTGCAATCTCCAATTGCAACGGGATCTTGATCAATTGGGCCAGTGGGCTGACGAATGACAGATGGAGTTTAAGTTGGACAAATGCGAGGTGATACATTTTGGTAGATTGAACCAGAGCAGGACTTACTCAGTTAATGGTAGGGCGATGGGGAGAGTTACAGAACAAAGAGATCTAGGGGTACATGTTCATAGCTCCTTGAAAGTGGAGTCACAGGTGGACAGAGTGGTGAAGAAGGCATTCGGCATGCTTGGTTTCATCGGTCAGAACATTGAATACAGGAGTTGGGGCGTCTTGTTGAAGTTGTACAAGACATTGGTAAGGCCACACTTGGAATACTGTGTGCAATTCTGGTCGCCCTATTATAGAAAGGATATTATTAAACTAGAAAGAGTGCAGAAAAGATTTACTAGGATGCTACCGGGACTTAGATAGAAAGATACCCTACAGTGCAGAAAGAGGCCCTTCGGCCCATCGAGTCTGCACCGACCACAATCCCACCCAGGCCCTATCCCCATATCCCACCCACTAATCCCTCTAACCTAGACATCTCAGGACTCGAAGGGGCAATTTTAGCATGGCCAATCAACCTAACCTGCACATCTTTGGACGGTGGGAGGAAACCGGAGCACCCGGAGGAAACCCACGCAGACACGAGGAGAATGTGCAAACTCCACACAGACAGTGACCCAAGCCAGGAATCGAACCCAGGTCCCTGGAGCTGTGAAGCAGCAGTGGTAACCACTGTGCTACCGTGCCGACTTGATGGATTGAGTTATAAGGAGAGGCTGGATAGACTGGGACTTTTTTCTCTGGAGCGTAGGAGGCTGTGGAATGATCTTATAGAGGTCCATAAAATAATGAGGGGCACAGATCAGCTCGACAGTCAATATCTTTTCCCAAAGGTAGGGGAGTCTAAAACTAGAGGGCATAGGTTTAAGGTGAGAGGGGAGAGATACAAAAGTGTCCAGAGGGGCAATTTTTTCACACAAAGGGTGGTGAGTGTTTGGAACAAGTTGCTAGAGGTAGTAGTAGAGGCGGGTATAATTTTGTCTTTTAAAAAGCATTTAGATAGTTACATGGGTACGATGGGTATAGAGGGATATGGGCCAAATGTGGGCAATTGGGATTAGCTTTGGGGTTTAAAAAAAAGGGCGGCACGGACAAATTGGGCGGAAGGGCCTGTTTCCATGCTGTAAACCTCTATGACACTGCCTACGCCATCGAGACACAAGGCTTGAAAGCCCACATTTTAAAACAATTTACTGCAGGAGGAGACGCCAAAAAAATGTCCAATCAATAACTCTTCGAAGTTGGCAATGTTGTGAGGTTAACAGTTTATTGTGATTTAAGCCCAGCAGAATGTAACAATTCAGCAAGCAGAAGAGGTCTGAAAACCCGAACAGATAAATGTTGAATAATCTACGTGGGATTAGCAGCCAGAGACAACAGAATGGTCTCAACTGCCCCAGGTCTGGGAGGAGAATGGTCCACAGCCCACACAGGAAGTGCACAGGGAGAGATCTTGGCAGAGAAATGGGATCACCAGCTATCCAGGATTGCCTAGGAGTCTCCGAGAACTAAGTTAACTCAAATGAAAAACCTGAGGGTCGATAAGTCCCGTGGGCCAGATGAGATATATCCTAGGATTCTTTGGGAGGCAAGGGATGAGATTGCAGAGCCTTTGGCTTTGATCTTTGGGTCCTCACTGTCCACGGGGATAGTGCCACAGGACTGGAGAGTGGCAAATTTTGTTCCTCTGTTCAAGAAAGGAAATAGGAATGACCCTGGTAATTATAGGCCGGTTAGTCTTACTTCGGTGGTCGGTAAGTTAATGGAAAAGGTCCTGGGGGATAGGACTTATGACCATTTGGAAAGATGTAGCTTAATCCGGGATAGTCAACACAGATTCGTGAAGGGTAAGTCTTGCCTCACAAATTTGATTGAATTCTTTGAGGAGGTAACTAAGTGTGTATATGAAGGTGGAGCAGTTGATGTCATATACATGGATTTTAGGAAGGCGTTTGATAAGGTCCCCCATGGTCGGCTCATGAAGTAAGGAGGTGTGGGATAGAGGGAAATTTGGCAGATTGGATAGGTAACTGGCTATCTCATAGAAGACAGAGGGTGGTGATGGATGGAAAATTTTCAGACTGGAGACCAGTTACCAGCGGTGTACCACATGGATCAGTGCTGGGTCCTCTGCTATTTGTGATTTTTATCAATGACTTTGAGGAGGGGGCTGAAGGGTGGATCAGTAAATTTGCTGATGACACCAAGATTGGTGGAGTAGTGGATGAGGTGGAGGGCTGTTGTAGGCTGCAAAGAGACATTGATAGGATGCAGAGCTGGGCTGAAAAATGGCAGATAGAGTTTAACCCTGATAAGTGCGAGGTGATTCATTTTGGTAGGACAAATTTGAATGCGGATTACAGGGTTCTGAGGATTGTGGAGGAACAGAGAGATCTTGGGGTTCATATCTACAGATCTCTGAAAATTGCCACTCAGGTGGATAGAGCCGTGAAGAAGGCCTATAGTGTGTTAGCGTTTATTAACAGGGGGTTTGAGTTTAAAAGCCATGGGGTTATGCTGCAACTATACAGGAACTTGGTGAGACCACATTTGGAATACTGTGTGCAGTTCTGGTCACCTCACTATAAGAAGGATGTGGAAGCATTGGAGAGAGTGCAAAGGAGATTTACCAGGATGCTGCCTGGTTTGGAGGGTAGGTCTTATGAGGAAAGATTGAGGGAGCTAGGGCTTTTCTCTTTAGAGGAGGTTGAGAGGTGACTTAATAGAGGTTTATAAGATGATGAGGGGGATAGATAGAGTGGACGTTCAGAGACTATTTCCTCGGGTGGATGTAGCTGTTACTAGGGGGCACAACTATAAGGTTCATGGTGGGAGATATAGGAGGGATGTCTGAGGTAGGTTCTTTACTCAGAGAGTGGTTGGGGTGTGGAATGGACTGCCTGCTGTGATAGTGGAGTTGGACACTTTAGGAAATTTCAAGCGGTTATTGGATAGGCACATGGAGCACGCCAGAATGATAGGGAGTGGGATAGCTTGATCTTGATTTCGGACAAAGCTCGGCACAACATCGAGGGCCGAAGAGTCTGTACTGTGTTGTACTGTTCCATGTTCTATGTTCTAAATGGGTGTCACTTCATTCCACTCAGGTTGACACTGTCTTGGCAGTGTTTAAAGCTGAACTTGCGAGCAGTCCAAAGAGATTTGGAACCGAAATTGTTTCTATAGAAATTCAATATTGCCTCAAAAAAAATAAACCAGATGTAACAAATTATCTATAATTTACACAAGAGGGGCAGGCCCCTAAACAAGATGCACAATGTAAACTAAATAAATAAACCTTGGAAGGCATTCATAACACCAATTCATAAATTCTATGGAGGCGACCAACACCCAGTGTAAGGCTCTCAGAAACACAGAAGGCAGTCTGCCAGGAATTCGGGTCTACAACTGCGTCACCGGGATTCAGCCAAGCAATAGGTTAAATATGATTTAAATCTATCAAGCTACAAAAGGCTTTCCAAATTTGAGTGTGTAGATACGGAGCAACTATTTCCTCTGCTTTTCCCAAACAGAGGGTGGTGGGTGCCTGGAACTCGCTGCCGGGGGAAGTAGTGGAAGGAGATACGATAGTGACTTTTAAGGGGCGTCTTGACAAATGCAAGAGACCTCAAAAGGTCACGAATGTAGCCCAATCCATCACGCAAACTAGCTTCCCATCCATTGACTGTCTCCACTTCCCGCTGCCTCGGAAGAGCAGCCAGCATAATTAAGGACCCCACGCACCCCGGACATTCTCTCTTCCACCTTCTTCTGTCGGGAAAAAGATACAAATGTCTGAGGTCACGTACCAACTGACACAAGAACGGCCTCTTCCCTGCTGCCATCAGACTTTTGAATGGACTTACCTTGCATTAAGTTGATCTTTCTCTACACCCCAGCGATGACTATAACACTACATTCTGTACCCCCTCCTTTCCTTCTCCATTAACGGCAAAAAGCGGATAAAGCGGCCTGGGAACTAAAAGCAGGAGCGATGGCCCTCACCGATATCGCCCCACCCCCACAACATAACTGTCCCCCTTATCCACCACCCCCCCTACCCAGACCGATCGCGACCCTCTGCCCCTCTTTCCCTCCACCGATCGCCCGCAGAGTGGCAGTAGATCCCTGCTGCCCCCCGTCCCCCGCCCCCGACCAGAGATCCATCTGGTCTCCCTCCCCCCCTACCAGAGAATTATCTGACCCCCCTCCCATCCCCCCGCACCAGGGAATGATCTGGCCTCCCTCCTCCCCCTCTCCCCTGCCAGAAAACCATCTTGTCTCCTTGCCCACCCCCCACCCCGCCTACCAGAGAGCGATCTGGCCTCCCTCCTCCCTCACCCCCACCAGAGAGTAATCGGGCCTCCCTCCTACCTCCCCGCCACCCACCCCCCCTCCCCCCCCCACCACCCAGAGAATGATTGGGGCTCCCTGCACCCCCGCCCCCCCCGCCCCCCCCAAACCAGAGAACGATCTGACCCGCCTCCCTCCCCCCTCCACCACCAATCTGAGTCAGAACGCTGTTGGAAGCTCAGAGCGTACCTCTTCAGAAGATGGAGCGCCCAAAACAGACGTTTGCCGAGCATATCTGTTTTGCGGCGAACCTGGATGGGCGAACGCGATGGTAAAGGGGGAAATGCTGGTAAAGTTGGACGGGCAGCCCATTAGTTCATTTTAAATGCATGGGATTGCATTTAAATCACCGTTGCACCTGTTTCGGGCGTGGTTCGGATCACGGCCATTTTCCCGCCTTGTTAAAGTGGGCTTCTGCGCGGATGCGGGTGCGGATCGCGCTAATTGCCTCGTGACCGACTTTACCAAGTTTTCCCTCCCGAAAACGGGCGCGATGCAATGGTAAAATCAGGCTCTTGGTCTCCCAAATGGCTGTTGGGTCAATCGAAATTTTTGATACAGGCAGAAGTTCCAAAAGATTTCATAAAAATGTCATAAAATCCCTACAGTGCAGGAGGAGGCCATTTGGCCCATCGAATCTGCACCGACCACAATCCCACCCAGGCCCTATTTCCGTAACTCCACATATTTACCCTGCTAATCTCCCTGACACTAAGGGTCAATTTTAGCATGGCCAATCCACCTAATCCGCACATCTTTGGAGTCTGGGAGGAAATCGGAGCCCCCGGAGGAAACCCACGCAGACAGGGGGAGAATGTGCAAACTCCACACAGGCAGTGACCCGAAGCCGGAATTGAACCCAGGTCCCTGGCGCTGTGAGGCAGCAGTGCTAACCACAGAATGAAATAAAACTGGATGAATCGAGTTGAGGTTCAACTTGTCCGTTATTTATTTGAATAATGGAACTGCCTTGAGGGACTGAATAGTCCACTTCTTTCCCTCTATTTGTTTGCTGCATGTTTTGTATCCGCCCGAGACTCTTACTTCTTTTTTTTAGTCCTTCATTGGACTTCATTCGGTCATGGGATGTTGGCCTTGCTGGCAAGTCTAGTATCCATCCTCAATTGCCCCTGAGGTAGTGGTGAGCTGCCTTCTTGAAATGATCCTGTCCTTGTGGTATAGGTACAACCACAGTGCTGTTGAAGAGGGAATTCCAGGATTTTGACCCAGCAATAGCGAAAGAATGGTGATATACCTCCAAGCCAGAATGTTATAACCAGGGGTTGAACTGTCTTCCCTCCATTCAATCTCTTTGGTTAGTCATAAGGGTTTAAGTTTCTTTTTTTAACAAGTATGTGCCTTTTCCAAATCAGAATGCCAAATTGCCATTGATTTCAGGGAACGTAGTGAACAGCATGCCCTGAGTACATTAATGGGGATGAAGTGGAAATGGTCGAGAGCTTCAAACTTTTAGGTGTCCAGATCACCAACAACCTGTCCTGGTCCCCCTGTGCCGACATTATAGTTAAGAAAGCCCATCAATCTCTCTACTTTCTCAGAAGACGAAGGAAATTTGGCATGTCAGCTACGACTCTCACCAACTTTTACAGATGCACCATAGAAAGCATTCTTTCTGGTTGTATCACAGCTTGGTATGGCTCCTGCTCTGCCCAAGACCGCAAGGAACTACAAAAGATCATGAATGAAGCCCAGTCCATCACGCAAACCAGCCTCCCATTCATTTACTCTGCCTACACTTCCTGCTGCCTCAGAAAAGAAGCCAGCATAATTAAGGACCCCACGCACCCGAGTCGTACTCTCTTCGGGAAAAAGATACATGAGTCTGAGGTCATGTACCAACCGACTCAAGAACAGCTTCTTCCCTGCTGCCACCAGACTGCTGAATGGACCTACCTTGCATTAAGTTGATCTTTCTCAACACCCTGCCACTCTGCGGGCGATCGGTGGGGGGGGGAAAGGTGCAGAGGGTCGCGATCAGTCTGGGTAGCGGGGGGTGGGGGGCGTGCGGGGAGCTGGGTGGATAAGGGGGACAGTTATGTTGTGGGGGTGGGGTGATGTCTGTGGGGACCATCACCCCTGGGCCACTTTATCCGTTTTTTGCGGGTCGGGAGCGATGTGACAGCGACATGATTTTCAATTTTTTTTCTAACTGCACACGTGCAGTTCAGAGCTCCGACCGTTTCGGGCGCGCTAAGCCCCGCCCACAGCACGATTCAGACCCGCGATTTTTTTTTCAGGCTAGGTGCTAATGGGGGTGCCTGAAAGCAGATTTCCAAGTCAGATCTGAATTGCGCCCAGATTCAGCACAGAATGAAAATGGTAAAATCGGGCCCATAGAGTCCAATTTAAAAGCGGTATAAGACGCAGCTTTGATTGTCCTCGAAGTCTAGAGTTTAAATGTTGTGGCCAATTTAGGTTAGCTGGTGTCTTGGATGCTGTCAGATGTAAAGGATGTTGCAATTGTTACAAGCTCTCGGTTTGCTGGTAGACTTCTGGGTGGAGTTATCTTCTTTGAACAAGGTGACATACTTATTCCAAATAAAGAAAGACAGGGAGAGCAGCCCTCAGCCGGTCTCCTCTGCTAAAGACTTTGTTGGCGCCGTCTGTGACACTTACAATCTCTCTCTAGCGACTGGCAACCTTGCCCTGAAATACCTCATCCATTGAGTATTTCCAGAGGATTTGGATGGGTCTGCTTGGGGCAGCTGTTCTTTCAGTATCCAATACTTTGCATCCTAATGTTTCTTTCTTAGACAGTTTGATTTCAATGGTTCTTTGGCTTATCGAAAATGTCTCTCTGTTCACACTCCCTGAGACTTACCTGTTTGTTTCTCACCTTCACCTTGGAATGTGGCCATTTTGAAATAGTTTCCTCGGTCTTGGCTCAAACTCTAAAATTTCCAGTCAGTTCAAAGTTGGAAAATCAAGTAACAGACGGGATAAGAAAATGGTAGGTTTTCGGAGGTGGCACAGTGGCACAGTGGTTAGCACTGCTGCCGCACGGGGCCAGAGACTCAGGTTCGATTCCCGGCTTGGGTCACTGTCTATGTGGAGTTTGCACCTTCTCCCCGTGTCTGTGTGGGTTTCTTCCGGGTGCTCCGGTTTCCTCCCACAGTCCAAAGTTGTGTGGGTTAGGTGCATTGGCCATGCTAAATTGCTCCCTAGTGTCAAGGGGACTAGCTAGGGTAAATAGATAGGGTTATGGGTGGGATTGTGGTCGGTGCAGACTCAATGGGCTGAATGGCCTCCTTCTGCACTGTAGGATTCTATGATTCTCCACAATTTTTCCAGTGAGTTAAATAATGGAATTTACAGAACTCTGTGCAAACAGAAGCCATCATGTGAATCTTGAAAGTTGGTGGGGGGGTGGGGGTAGTGGTGGTGACTAGGAAGCCAGAGCTGCTGAGCTCCAGGTGCACCATTCTGCCTGCGCCCTAATCTCCCATGAACTGTGTGTACACAGTATACTGTGAGATCTGGCACTCCCCCCACAGACATCAAATCCACCACCCCACCCCAACCCCCACTGCCGGATCACTGCCCCTGGCCAATGCCCCCAACTCCCCCCGATCGTCGCCCATGCCGATTACCCCTCCCCCACCCATTGCTGTCCCCATTCCTGATCGCTGCCTCCACCCCCGATCGCCACCCCCATTGATCAGCTCACCACCCCTCGCTGCAGACTTCCCCTCTTCCCTTCCCATCAATGGAACCCCTACCCTCTTAGGCCCTGCCCCCCCACCCCACAACCACCCCCCCACCCCCTCAGCCCTTGCTGTTAACACATTCTGCAACTTTACTTTCAGACAGTGCTGACCTTTATTCTGCTTTTAGCACATTCTGCTATTTTGCATTCAGCCACTGCTGACCTTTATCCTACTATTAATACTTGTTTTGGAGCAATGCTTTGTGTTTTTAACATTGTCATTACCACTCCCCTTGGTTTGTGTTTCATGACATCTTTGTCAGTTCACCTCCCGTGCCTTCTAACCCATCCCCAATCTTCGCTTTGGCTCTACCTGCATCCCGACCATTTTTTAACAGCATAAAACCCATCACGTTCCTGCCTCCCTTCAGTTCTGAAGGAGAGCTATATTGAACTCAAAATATTAACTCTGCTTCTCACAGATGCTGCCAGACCCACTGAGCTTTTCCAGCATTTTTGCTTTGTGGGCCAGCTCCTCTTGCTGCTTGACACAAATGAAGAACTTCATCCCTGTTACCATGTGAGCAGAAATCTCATCTGTGCTCTCCTTCTCATCATATACAGAGCTTTGCAAATCTTTAGAATGTGCCCCAGAATCCAAAAATAACAATGTTAAAGTGTGAATGACAGCTCAGCAAGAACGACAAGCCACAGAGGATGTTTGTTCTCTGGGAACAAGTGATATTGGTTAGTGACTTCAGCAAGAGGAAACTCAGAGGCGGCAAGATAATGCTAAATTGGCCTTAGTTTGCTGAATTTCTGGTTCATTCAGTTTGTAAGCATTTAATACAAATCTAGCTGACATCGGAGAATCAAAGTGCTTTGCCTGATTAGAACATTGCCAAATATTCATTCTAATATTCCGGTGAAATTATTAAAAGATATTTTAAAAATGTGGGCACAGTAAGAAGTCTCACAACACCAGGTTAAAGTCCAACAGGTTTATTTGGAATCACGAGCTTTTGGAGCGCTGCTCCTTCATCAGTTGAGTGGACTCCACTCACCCGGTGAAGGAGCAGCGCTCCGAAAGCTCGTGATTCCAAATAAACCTATTGGACTTTAACCTGGTGTTGTGAGACTTCTTACTGTGCCCACCCCAGTCCAATGCCGGTATCTCCACATCATAAAAAAAGTGGATTGAGGTGGCCAAACATTGAAGCCGGTTCTAGAAACAGAAAATATTGGAAAAACTCAGCAAGCCACGTCGCATCTGTGGCGAGAGACAGAGACCGAGTTAACATTTCCAGTTGATGTCCTTTCACAGGAGCTGGATAATGTTAGAAATGTAATAGGCTTTAAGCAGCGAAAGGAGGGAGGGTGATAAAGAAAGTCAAAGAGAAGATGTGTGATAGGGTGAGAGGCAGGAGAGATTAAACGGCAAAAATGTTGGTGGTGTAGGACCAAAGGAGGGAATTGGGGGGCGGGGGGGGGGTAATGGGAAGAGACGAAGGATGTGCCTTGGGGAGGTGTGAATGGCAGAATCATGAACAAATGCTGCCCAAAAGGAGGAAGAAAAAGAAAAGAGTAAAATCCAGACCAAAATCAAGACTCTTTTGGATAGCAGCTATTCATCTTTCTACCAATTGCACCTCCATTAGACGCATTCTTTGTTTGGTTTCTTGTCCCATTCACTTATTCTGGCTTGTGCAAGATGCTCTTTTGGAAAGTCGGTGCAGACTCGATGGGCCGAATGGCTTCCTTCTGCACTGAAGGGATTCTATGATATAATTCCAGATTATTAATTTAATTTTTTAAGTTTCACCAGCTGATGTGGTGGGATTCCCACTCTCATTCCCACTCCAACTGATTTTTGTCATTTAGTCTCTTTTAATTTCTTCTACTCTACCGTAGATCTTCCCTTTTGTTCTTTTCCACTCTCTTTCACTTGTTGAAAACTTACTACGTTTCTAACAACCCAGTTCCAAAAGAGTTTTTGACCTTAAGCCTTATCTTTGCTTTTCTCCCCACAGTTGCTGCTAGGCCTGCTGACTATTTCCATTCATAATACAGTACAGGACAGGTATCCCTGAATCCCGGAGCATCACAATGGGGTCACGCGATGCACCACCTTGCTCTAAGAGAATCTATAGTATTCAGCATCGCAAATAGCACGACTGTATATTAATGACCACCTACCACCCCTTCTTAACAAGCAGTTCACCTTCATTCTGCTATCATGTTGTGCAGTGATCATTGGTTCCTCATTTTCCGCTACCCTGTTTCCGCCCCCTCCGCCTCACCCCTGATCCTCCCTGTCTGATTTTCAGCTCTTAGATACACAAGACGTATAGCCTGCCCAGCCACAAAAACCTCAGGAGGAAGTGAGAGAGGAACACCAATTGAGGAAGAAACTTCCTCACTTGATCTGACAGTCACAGGGAACAGCTCAGGCACTGTGGGAGCTTCACAGAACAGTAGAGAGTGGAAATCTGCACGCGGCAAATCACGAGTGGAGTGCGGCAAGCCAGCGAAATAATTCATGTGTCAGGTCACGGGAGGGCAAGACGTGTTCTATTCAGGGGATGTAGATGAGAAGTTCGATTTGGTGGCTTACAGGAGAATGCCAATAAGCATGCATACCAAGACCTTAGATTGGCAGGGCCACTGTTCGGCTAACAGGTATTCACCCACACGATGGTCTGTGCATGCTGACACACCAACTCAACACTGCTGAAATGGGAGCCCCTCGCCCTTTGCCCTGCACCTCTTGCCGTTGACATGTGGGGCCCTCAAAGCCATGTGTGTGCGATGACTAGCCACATGGTTGGAAATCCCACTATTATGACAGGACAATATAGAATCATAGAACCCTTACAGAGCAGAAGGAGGTCATTCGGCCCATCGAGCCTGCACCAACATCAATCCCACCCAGGCCCTATGCCCCTAACCCCATGTATTTATACTGCTAGTCCCCTGACATTAAGGGTCAATTTAGCATTGCCAATCAATCTAACCCACATATCTTTGGAGTGTCGGCGGAAACTGGAGCACTCGGAGGAAACCCACGCAGACACGGGGAGAATGTGCAAACTCCTCACAGACAGTGACCCAAGTCGGGAATCAAACCTGGGTACCTGACACTGTGAGGCAGCAGTGCTAACCACCGTGCCACCGTGCCACCCTTAATATGCCTGATCATCCTACTTCTTAGCTTGGAGGGAATACAGTGAAAGTGACTCGCTTCACATACAGTCAACAGAGCTAAACAAATCGGGACTCGGTTAGCTCAGTTGGCTATGCAACTGGTTAGTGATGCAAAGCGACGCCAACAGCGTGGGTTCAATTCTTGTACCGGCTGAGGTTATTCATGAAGGCCCCGCCTTCTCAACCTTGCCTCCCGCTTGAGGTGTGGTGATCGTCAGGTTAAATCAACCTTTAAAGGGGGAGAGCAGGCTATGGTCATCTGAGACTATGGCAACTTTATCTTTACCTTACTGAAGTGAATAACCTCACATTTCCTCAAATTATACTCCATCTGCCACCTTGTTGCTCACTCAGTAAACCTGTCGGTATCTGTTTGCAATCTCTTTGACCGCTGTTTTACCATTTTTATGCTGAGTGGACTTGAAACTGGGAGTGTTTCAGATCCGTTTTCTGGGCGTATTTTCAGGCCGCCCCCTCCCACCCCCCCACCCCGTATGCACTCTGTCTGCAAAAATATCAGTGAGCCTGTTGCTCGCTGCAGAAGCCTGTGGGTGGGGCTTAATGCACCTGAAACAAAGAACAAAGAAGAAAATTACAGCACAGGAACAGGCCCTTCGGCCCTCCAAGCCTGCACCGACCATGCTGCCCGACTGATCTAAAACCCCCTACCTAAAACCCTGCGGAGGGAGGCACTACGCATGAGCAGGCCCCTGATGCTGCACATGCGCATTAGCATTTCCATATATTAACCTACCTCCCACCCATTTCCAGCGTGAGGCGGAAATGCAGCCCTCGTAAAAATGGCACCGGTCGCGAAAACTGGCGCCAATCGCGCTAAGCGCTTTACCCCCAAAATTACCACCGTGTCACGCCCGGAAATGGGTGCAACATGATGGTAAAATCGCCCCCTTTGTATCCTCCTCACAACCTGCATCCCACGTAACTTTTCTATCATTAGTAAATTGTGATACGTTACCAATGCATCTCTTTGTAAATAGCTGAGCCCTCAACACTCATCCTTGCTGCACTCCACCAGTTTCAGGTTGCTGACTTGAAAATCGCTTGTTTATCTCTCTTCTTAGTTTCCTGTCCATTAGAGGAGCTGGAACTTTCCATTTTGCCAGAGGCTTCACAGACAAACTACACCGTTTATGAGATAGCACATTTTCCTTTGGCATCAGTGTTGTGGGAATGTAGAAAGCTGAGGTTAAGGAACGTTCACGCAATATATCAACTTTGTCATCCTGCCAATTTTGCTTGTCCATCAACAGAACATCTGATAGACGCAGAAACCTATTGTTATACTCGAGTTATCAAAACAAACTGAGAAATACAAGGAATAAAGAGTCATGGGATGCATATAAGCAGTAAACAAAACTTAGTGACTAAAAAATGTGCATGTGAGGTGGATTGGCCATGCTAAATTGCTCCTTAGTGTGTCAGGGGGACGAGCTAGGGTAAATGCATGGGATTATGGGGATAGGACCTGGGTGGGATTGTGGGCAGTGCAGACTCGACGGGCCGGATGGCCTCCTTCTGCACTGTAGGATTCTATGATTCTATAAGTACAGGAAGAGTTACTTCTGGAATTGAACTAAGTAAAGCTTCAACGATTATCAACATTATTGTTTTTTTTTCCCAGCAAGGGTCACTCTAATTGCTAGGATTGTGGGTTGGAAGTTTCTCTGGGGCAGAATAGGTAATCTCAACCTCCATTGCCACAAGTCATCAATGACATGTGACTCCAGCTCCACAGCAATGTGGTTGACTCTGAACTGTCCCTCAGTTCAAGGGAAATTAGGTATGGGTAATAAATGCTGGCCCAGCCAACCCGCATGCTATGAATGAGTAAAACAAAAAAGGATAAATGATTGTTCCCTTTGAAACTTGGCATTCTTGGACCTGTCCTTATGTGCAAGGTGAAAAGCTGTGACAGCACGTCATTTTTTAAGCAATACTCTGTACAATCAACTAACTAAAGATGCGTATCCTCCAACTCATCATGGTATGTTTTGTCTGTATAGCGTGCAAGAAACAATACTTTTCTCTGTATATTAATACATGTGACAATAATAAATCAAATCAAATCAAGCATAATGCAGTGAGAAGCCAGCTAGCATGAATAAAATAATATAATCTACTGATAGTCACAGAGGCATCGAGTGCAGAAATGGCCCCTCAGCCCATCGAGTCCACACCGACAATAACTACCACTAAAGTAGTCCCATTTTCCTGCGCTTGTCCCATATCCCTGAATATTATGGTATTTCAAGTGCTCATCCAAATAGTTTTTAAAGATTTCCGGTCTCCACTAACTCCCCAGGCAATGCATTCCAGACTCTCACCACTGGCTGAGTTAATTTTCATACAATCATAGAATTCCTACAGTGTAGAAGGAGGCCATTCGGCCCATCGAGTCTGCACCGACAACAATCCCACCCATCCCTGTATCCCCACATATTTACCTTGTTAATCCCTCTGATACTAAGGGGCAGTTTAGCATGGCCAATCCACCTAACCTGCACACCTTTGGAGTGTGGGAGGAAACCAGAGCACCCTGAGGAAACCCACACAGACACTGAGAGAACATGCAGACTCAACACAAACAGTCAGCCGAGTTTGGAGTTGAACCTGAGTCCCTGGCGCTGTGAGGCAGCAATGCTAACCACTGTGCCACCAGCCTCCCATCCATTAACTCTGTCTACACTTCCCGCTGCCTCGGCAAAGCAGCCAGCATAATTAAGGACCCCACGCACCCCGGACATCCTCTCTTCCACCTTTTTCCTTCGAGAAAAAGATACAAAAGTCTGAGGTCACATACCATCCAACTCAAGAACAGCTTCTTCCCTGCTGCTGTCAAGACTTTTGAATGGAAATACCTTGCATCAAGTTGATCTTTCTCTACACCCTAGCTATGACTGCAACACTACATTCTACACTCTCTCTTTTCCTTCTCGATGAACGGTATGTTTTGTCTGTATAGCGCGCAAGAAGCAATACTTTTCATTGTATGTTAATACATGTGACAATAATAAATCAAATCAAAATCACTGGGCCCCCCACCTCCCCCATGTTACTTTAAAGTTTATTTATTAATGTCACAAGTAGGCTTACATTAACACTGCAATGAAGTTACTGTGAAAATCCCCTAGCCGCCACATTCCAGTGCCTGCTCGGGTACACTGAGCCAGTGCACCTAACCAGCACATCTTTCGGACCTTGGGAGGAAAGCGGGGGAAGCCCACGCAGACACGGGGAGAATGTGCAGACTCCACACAGACAGTGACCCAAGCTGGGAATCAAACCCGGGTCCCTGGCGCTGTGAGGCAGCAGTGCGAACCACTGTGCTACCATTAACGGGTGGGGAAAGAAAACAACAATGTTCCCCTTGCACAGTTAACTAATGACAAGTAAAGGTTCACTCGTTACAGATTTCACTCTGACACAGCTACAAACTTGATTAGAAAAGTTAAGAAAATCCTCAGAAAGTAAAATTTGTTTCCCAGCAAAGGACAGGCACTGAAGGATGGAAGAATGCTGATCCAAAGATCACCGATATTCAGAAACCCATGATTCATCCTTCACCAAATGGACTGCTGAGTGTAATGCTCTCAGAAATATTACTAACAAAAAGTGAAGAGAAAGACTGAAGATATTTTAAATCTTGAAACTGCTGGAACACGGTGGCACAGTGGTTAGCACTGCTGCCTCACAGCGCTAGAGACCCGTGTTCGATTCCTGGTTTGGGTCACTGTCTGTGTGGCGTCTACACGTTCTCCCCGTGTCTGTGTGAGTTTCCTCCGGGTGCTCCGGTTTCCTCCCACAGTCTGAAAGATGTGCTGGTTAGGTGCATTGGCCATGCTAAATTCTCCCTCAGTGTACCTGAACAGGTGCTGGAGTGTGGTGACTAGGGGATTTTCACAGTGACTTCATTGCAGTGTTAATGTAAGCCTACTTGTCACACTAATAAATAAACTTTAAATATTTAACACATCACTCTTCGTTCACCAAGCGAAAAGGCAGAAACATTTTTTTGAATCTATCTCTTCTTCAAAACACAATGATTTGCATTCCTTTCACAACCACAGGATGTTTCAATGTGCTTTGCAGATAGCAAAGTACTTTTGCAGTGTAGACCCTGCTCTAATGTGGGAAACGCAGTTGCCAATTTACACACAGCAAGCTCCCACAAAGAGCAATATGATATTGGTTGAAGGATAAATATTGGCCAGTACACTGGTCAGAACGGCCCACCTCTTCTTCAGTATAGTGCCTTGGACGCTTTGCGTCCACCTGTGAGGGAAGAGTATGGCCTTGGCTTAATATCTCATTCAAAAGATGGCAACTCCACCATTCATGCCCGAGTCACGTGGGGCATCGGATGCGCTCGAGTTACCAGAGTGGACTTTCAACCTTCTGTTTCTGAGGCATGTATGCAAATAAGTAATCCACAGCTGACACTGAAGGCAAACATTTGAATCGAATTTAAAAACATTTGCCTTACAACCCAGATGCTGGTGATGTGCAACAATCTTGTTGGTATGTCGGAGAGTCAAGACAGTTTGCATTTGGCGTGGAGATTCTCGAGCCCGGTGCTACTGGAGAGGAATCTGCAATATTGCTACTCTCCACATTTTGTTCACAGCTTTTAAAATTGTTTCATTCCAGCCTTCATTTCCTCGAGTAGAGGCCTCGCCATCTTAAATCAGTCTCACACATTTCATTTAATTAACAATCCTGTAACCATTTTCTGATTTTCTTTCCAGTAAAGTAGCAGGACGTCGCCTGGTTTGGAGGGTCTTAGCTAGGAGGAGAGATTAGACAAACTTGTTCGTTTTCACTTGAACGGCGAAGGCTGAGAAGTGACCTGATTAAAGTTTACAAAATTACGAGAGGCATGTATAGAATGGACAGTCGGAGTCCTTTTCCCAAGGTAGAAATGTCAATTACTAGGGGAAATAGGTTTAAGCTAAAAGGGGGAACATTTAAAGGGGATGTGAGAGGCACCTTTTTTACGTAGAGGGTGGTAAGTGCCTGGAATGCGCTGCCAGAGGAGGTGGTAGAAGCAGATACGATAGCAATGTTAAGAAGCATCTTGACAGATACATAAATAGGCAGGGAATAGAGGGATATAGACCGCGTAGAGGCAAAAGGTCATTAATTTAGAAAGGTGTCATGTGTCACCACAGGCTTTGTGGGCTGAAGGGTCTGTTCCTCTGCTGTACTGTTCTTTGCTCTTTGCAATGTGTCAATCAATTATATCCACTTTGGGCTTGCTTTTAATCCAAATTCAGAGTTGTGCTTCACCCTAGCTATGACTGTGACACTATATCCTGCACCCTCTCCTTTCCTCCTCCCCTATGTACTCTATGTACGGTATGCTTTCTCTGTATAGCGCAAGAAACAATACTTTTCACTGTATCTCAATACACGTGACAATAACAAATAAATCAAATCAAATCAAATGGTCAGGCTGACTTCCCTTTTGTGGAAATCCAATTTTCTCCAGCATTCTTGACTCTGCGGCCGGAATTTTACCGGCACGACCGCCCCGATTCCGGGGGCGGGCGAGGCTCGGAGAACAGCATTCTCCGTTGGCCTCGGGCAGGATCGTGCAAAACTCGGGCGGGCACGCTGGTGAAATTCCGCCCTGCGTCTTTTTCCTCCGGTTTTCCTGATGGGTAAGACTTCCCCTGCTGATGTCAGGTTGCCCATTTTAAAATGGGGAATGGCAATCAGATTTCCTCCTGCACACCATTGTTGGGGAGTTTTGGACAACGATTAGAAGCACGCCAGATTTGAGAGTTCATGAAGAAAAAAAGAAAGCTTGCTGAGGACCCGAAACATTCTGAAAGGTATTTGCAAAATGTTTTCACACCTTCAAACGATATTAGATGTTGCATTGTAATATAGCTGTGTTTTTAATGTATCGCTTCATCGTAGGAATCTCTCCTTTAAAGGTAAGTTAACTCTCATTAAAGTACTTAGTCGAATGGAGAAAGTACATTTATGCCGCAAAAAATGTTATCATAGAAACCCTACAGTGCAGAAAGAGGCCATTTGGCCCATCGAGTCTGCACCGACCACAATCCCACCCAGGCCCTACCCCCATATCCCTACATATTTACCCGCTAATCCCTCTAGCCTACGCATCTCAGGACACTAAGGGGCAATTTTAGCATGGCCAATCAACCTAACCCGCACATCTTTGGACTGTGGGAGGAAACCGGAGCACCCGGAGGAAACCCACGCAGACACGAGGAGAATGTGCAAACTCCACACAGACAGTGACCCAAGCCGGGAATCGAACCCAGGCCCCTGGAGCTGTGAAGCAACAGTACTAACCACTATGCTACCGTGCCGCCCTTTATCGGACATGCTAACCTGAATTCTCCAATGCCATCCACCCCACCACTGCTGCTCGCGAGAACGGAAAATCTGGCACTCAGCTAAATCTCCATTCACTGCAGCGGGACCGGAGAATCGCAGCCACGAGCGAGGTCGGTTAATTCCAGCCCCTGTCAACCTGTGCTGTCATCTTTTGTACTGTGATTTAAATTGATTGGTAGCTCTAGCTGTTTTTTTAAAAAAAAAATCACTTGAAAAATATCTAACCACCTGCTCCTGTCCCAATTGGCAGGCACTCTGCTTTGAAATTGAAATGAGTGCCTTCTGCCCTTTCCATCTCGGAGGGTAATCGACTATTTGGGACAGCCATTACCAGTGAGGGGTGAAGTTTAGGAGGACGTTAAACGAGCTAGGAGCTGCGCTGTCACCAGCGAGAATAAAGGCTGAGTCTTCAGATCAGCCTGCCTCCCCCACTGCACTCCTGCACTGGCTTGCTGCTCCCAAACTGCAGCACGAACCTGACCCCTTCAGGAAAAATGGCTAAATCCTGGGCAAAGTCACACAGCAGTCAGTGGTAGAATTTAATGGCCCAACTCACAAAATGCCCTGATGAGTGGAAAATTCAGCCCTTCCTCTCCATGCTCGACCTTTTAATCTTTCTGAGTTATCTAATTCCATTAAAATGTTTGCCTAAATTACAACCCTCATTGGTGTGGAACTCTGTCCTTGACATTATAGAAACATAGAAAATAGAAACAGGAGTAGGCCATTTGGCCCTTCGAGCCTGTTCCACCATTCATTATGATCATGGTTGATTATCAAATTCAATATCCTGATCCTGCCTTCGCCTCATAACCCTTTAACCCCGAGAGCTATATCTAATTTCTTCCTGAAATCACACAATGTTTTGGCCCCAACTACTTTCTGTGGGAGTGAATTCCACACATTCACCATCCTCTGGGTCAAGAAATGTCTCCTCACCTCAGTCCTAAAAAGCTTACTCCTTATCCTCAAATTATGACTTCCAGTTCTGGAATCCCCAGCCATTAGAACATTCTTTCTGAATCTACCCTGTTAAACCCTGTTAGAATTTTATAAGTTTCTATGAGATCCCCTCTCACTCTTCTAAACTCCAATGAATACAATTCTAGCCGATTTAGTCCCTCCTCATATGACAGAGCTGCCATCCCAGGAATCAGCCTGGTAAACCTTTGCTGAACCCCCTCTATAGCAAGGACATCCTCTCTCAGATAAGGACACCAAAACTGCACACAATACTCCAGGTGTGGCCTCACCAACGTCCTGTACAATTGCAGCATTGATGCATGTTTGGCTGGACAGGTTCCATCTTAAAGCCTGTTTTTTTAAGTGGAATTACAGTACGGGGTATAAGTTCTGCCCTTGATGTGCTCCACAGCACAGGTCATGGAGACTGCATGCGCTCTCTGATTGAATCAGAGAGCGCCAAACGAGATCTATGACTCCAGTGTGTGTCAGCTATGGAAGAAAAGGAGCTATCAAAATCAGTTCCGCTCGCCTTTGCTTCTTCCTCGATTCTGCAATCAGCCATGAAAATGAATAGGAAACTGCAGGGAAGGAGGGAACCAAAATGTGGGACTTTTGTTCCAATGCCACAACCACCGTAACCAGAGGAATTATTTTCCCCCTGGGCTGAACAACCTTCCACTCGATGGCAAAGTATGTCTTTCTTTTTGAAAGCTTTTCTGGAAACTTTTGTCAAAATCGTTTTCCTGCTAAATAATCTGACTCAACAGCAACATTTCTGTTCTTAAGGAAACGATCAAAGACGCTTTCTTACCTGATAAAGATGCCATGTTCACAATAACTCCTCCTTTTCCGCCATTTTCTCGGCTCATATACTCCAGCGCTAAGTACGTTCCCCTTATCACTGAGGTCTGGCGGTTAGAAAACACAACTTAGTTTAAATCAGCATGGTTACCTGCTGATAAAGTGCAAGTCTGGGTTAGATAGTCAGCGACGCGATGGATTCCCGCATTAACCTTGTCATATACGAGATATTTAATTCCTAACAGTGACCTGTCTGGGCACGGTGGCACAGTGGTTAGCACTGCTGCCTCACAACGCCAGGGACCAGGGTTCAATTCTGGCCTGGGGTAACTTCTCATGTGGAATTTGCACGTTCTCTGCATGGGTTTCCTCCCGGTGCTGTGTGTGGTAAACTACTGTTAGCTTATTACCTGCATATGTGACATGCCTGGACACATCCCTGCCGGCCCTACCCGAGACTCCTCCCCCCCCGGTCCAGGTATAAAGGCGACTGCTCCCCACCCCCCTGCCTCAGTCTGGACCAGTTCATCGGCATGGGTGTGCTCCAAGTCTTTTGCTAATAAAAGCCTATTTGTTCTTGCATACAAACTAGTCTTTGCTCGATTGATGGTGCATCACTCTGGTTTCGTCCCACATTCCGAAAGGCATGCTGGTTAGGCGCATTGACCTGAAGAGGTGCCGGACTGTGGCGACTAGGGGAATTTCACAATAACTTCTTGCAGAGTTAATGTAAGCCTTACTTGTGACTAATAAATTTACTTTAACGCTGCCAGTGCCAGGGACCTGGGTTCAATTCCAGCCTAGGGTAACTTCCTGTGTGGAGTTTGCACGTTCTCCCCATGTCTGCGAGCGTTTCCTCCCACGATCCAAAGATGTGCAGGTTAGGTGGATTGGCCATGCAAATTTGCCCCTTCATGTCAGGGGGGATTAGCAGGATAAGTATGTGGGGTTCCGGGAAAGGGGCCTACGTGGGATTGCTGACGGCGTAGGCTCGATGGGCTGGATGGCCTTCTTCTGCACTGTCGGGAGTCTATGACATGTTTGAGGAACTTGGGCGTATGTTAGCATGACTTTTTTTTCTGAGCAGGGTTGGGCTACTTCAGGAACGGAGAAAAGCCATTAAAATGCATTGGAGCGGGGAAAATTCAAGGGATGTTGAACCAGTGTTCAACATTCAGAGATGTCCTGAGAATAAGGCGAGTTAGTTTGAATTGGCAAGCAAATCAATGCAGATTGTAGGTAATTCACACAAAAAAAGCCAGTTAGGAGATGGGGAGACTTTTTTTTTCACACTCAGCAAGTTACGGTGATCTGGAATGAGCTCCCTGAAAGGGTGGTGAGAGGATTCGATTTTACAACAGAATTCGATATATACTGGAGAAAGAGGAATATAGAGGACTATGGGGAAAGAACCAAGGATGTTGATCAACTGGATAGCCCCTTCAAAGAACCATGATGAGCTGAAAGTACTGCACAGGATGAAAATCTATGCTACGTTATTTTAAATGCTTTAAAAACTATATGCAATTTGGCCGTGCCAAATTGCCCCTTAGTGTCTACAATGGCATCGGTTAGGTGGATTAGCCATGCCAAATGCGCGGGGCTACAGGGATAGGGTGGGGGGCTGTGGAGGATTGTTCTGGGTAAGATGCTCGTTCAGTGAGTTGGTGCAGACTTGATGAGCCAAATGGCCTCCTTCTGCACTTTGGAAATTCTATGATTCTAATGTGCACCTGACTTTCGGGTGTAAAATGAGAATTCAGAAAGTTAACTCCTTAATTGTAAGTTGGCATTCCTTTGAATTAGTCATTTTAGATCGTTACTGGGATTTTAGTCCATACTAGTCAGCATATTTTGCATCTCAAATTAGTTCAAACATGCTCTGTCTTTATTTTGGTCAAGCTTTTCTGTTTATTTAAGACTTGTATTTTAAACAATACCTGATCATCATTGCTACAGTTAAGGTCTGATCTTTTACTGTTGGACATCAATGCAAGCAATGACGATAACATTGCAGACTCAGGCTCCTATTTTACAGGGTAAGCACACCGTTTTGTTTCTTCTCTTGCCAGATCACCCATCATTATGATCCCAGAAGATGTAATTTCTATCATTCAATCTCTCCTGTCTTCCACCCTATCAGAGACCTTCGTTTTGTCCTGTCCTACTCATCAAAAACCTATCACATCTCCGATTTTTCCCAGTTCTGATGCAGGGCCATAGACCAGAAACATCGGGCGGGATTTTACGGCCTTGCTCATCCCGAAACTGTAAAATCCTGCCTGAGGTCAATTCACCTTTCCATAGTCTGCCCCTCGCCTGCTCCGATTCCCATTGCGGGCGGAATGGCAAAATTCCGGTTATTAATTTTGTTTATCTCTCTTTGTAGTTGCTGCCAGGCCTGCTGAGTATTTCTGGCATGTTCTGGTTTTTGTTCCAGATTTCTAGCATCCCTAGGATTTTGCTTTCCGAGGATTACCATGTGTCGACTGGACCTCTTTGGGAGGGAGCTTTTAAAACACCAGACTGTTTAGACAAAGCAAGGATCTTCAAGTTAACTGCAATTCTCAAAATGTTAAAACGTGGCTGCCGGCAATTGCAGCTTGTTGCAAGTGAGAATGAGTGGGTACTGCCCTTCCAAAATTCACATGCAACAAAGCAAGGCATCAAGGTCACCCCCAGGAAATATAACAGGGACCTAGCAACTGTACAACAGAAGTGACTCTGTACACAGACAGATGACACAATATAACCACGGCCTAAAGCAATTTTCCTCAAACAAATGCGGTAGCATGAAAAAAATATGTGGGGGAGCTTTCCTGTGGGGGAGCACTTCAGCGGTCACGGGCATTCAGCCTCTGATCTTCGGGTAAGTGTTCTCCAAGGCGGCCTTCACGACACATGACAGCGCAGAGTCGCTGAGCAGAAACTGATAGCCAAGGTCCGCACACATGAGGACGGCCTAAACCGGGATGTTGGATTTATGTCACATTATCAGTAACCCCCACAGCTTGCCTCCTGGACTTGCTGGCTGTCCTGTCTGGAGACAACATACATCTCTTTAACCTGTGCTTAATGCTCCCTCCACTCACATTATCTGTATCTTTAAGATCTGGTTGGCTGTAGGGATTCGCATTCTAATCAGTATTCTGTAACTTGATTTTGTGTCTCTGTGCCCTGTTTGAGAGCAGATTTCCACTCCATCTGACGAAGGAGCAGCGCTCCGAAAGCTAATGGTATTTGCTACCAAATAAACGTGTTGGACTTTAACCTGGTGTTGTTAAAACTCTTACTGTGTTCACCCCAGTCCAACGCCGGCATCTCCACATCATGTAGGTACACTCACAGTGCTGTTAGAGAGAGTTCCAAGATTTTGACCCAGTGACAGTGAAGGAAAGACGATATATTTCCAAGTCAGGATGGTGAGTGACTTGGAGCAGAACCTCCAGGTGGTGGTGCTCCTTTATATCAGCTGCCCTTATCCTTCTAGATGGTAGTTGGTTTGGTAGGTGCTGCCTAAGGAATCTTGGTGAGTCCCCGCTATGCATCTTGTAGATGGTACACACGGCTGCCACTGTTCATTTGTAGTGAAGGGAATGAATGTTTGTGGAAGGGGTGATGACCAAGCAGGCCGTTCTGAACTGGATGGTGTCACAAGCTTCTTGAGTGTTGTTGGAGCTACACCCATCCAGGCAAGTGGAGAATATTCCATCTCACTTCTGATTTGTGCCTTGTGGATGGTGGACAGGCTTTGGGGAGTCAGGAGGCGAATTACTCACCACAAGATTCCTAGCTGCTGACCTGTTCTTGTAGCCACAGCATTTACAAAGCTAATCCAGTTCAGTTTCTGGTCAATGGTAACCCCCAGGACGTTGATAGTGGGGGATTCAGAGATGGAAATGCCATTTAATACTAAATATGACACTTGTGTGGTGTGATTGTTACTTGTAACTTGTCAGCTAAGCCTGGACATTATAGTCTGAATTATCAATCACACAGCTTGGAGAGTAGCCAACAGTAACTTAATGAGCTTGTTCCCAAAAAAACATTGAAATTCAGCACCATCTTGAATTATCAGGACTCAAACTTATTCTTGATCATAAATAATATGTGAATAATAATCCATTTAAACTCATGCAATAGAATCATAGAATCCCTACAGTGCAGAAGGAGGCCATTCGGCCCATCAAGTCTGCACCGACCACAATCCCACCCAGGCCCTATTCCCGTAACCCCACATATTTACCCTGCTACTCTCCTGACACTAGAGTCAATGTAGCACGGGCAATCAACCTAACCCGCACATCTTTGGAATGTGGGAGGAAACATGAGCACCAGAAGGAAACCCTCACAGACACGGGGAGAATGTGCAGACTCCACACAGACAGTGAGCTGAGGCCAGAATCAAGCCTGGATCCCTGGCGCTGTGAGGCAGCAGTGCTAACCACTGTGCCGCCGTGCCACCCTTCATCCATGATGCACTCCCAAGCAACACGAGACTGGATCAAAAATACAATCACTTCAATTTTTAAGCCATTATGAGCAACTCCGAAAATAAAGAAGGGCCTCTGCTTCATCAACCAGGGCGAACGATAACCGTGAGGTAACCCTTTTCTTACCAAATTAATGTTGATTGTCTTCTCCCAGTTGTTCTCATTGTTGATGCCAGCATTGTTACACACTATATCCAAACTTCCAAAGAGATCCACTGTCTTCTTAAAAGCACCTAAACACAAGACAGAATCGTAGAATAGTACAACACAAGAGTATGTGCCAGCTCTTTCAACATGCAATCCAATACAACCCACTCTCCTGCCCTCTTCCATTATCGCTGCACTATATTTATCCTATTAGCATTTGAAAGTTACGATTAACTTGTCTCCACCACATGATCAAGCAGTGCATTCCAAATCCCACACAATTTGTTTTATTTGTTCATGGGATGTGGGCATTGCTGGCTGGGCCAACATTTATTGCCAATCCCTAAGGGCAGTTAAGAGCCAGCCAGACCGGGTAAGGGTGGCAGATTTTCTTCCCTAGAGCACATTAGTGAACCAGATGGGTTTTTATGACAATCGACAATGGTTTTGTGGTCGTCAGTAGACTTTTAATTCCAGATTTTTATTCAATTCAAGTTTCACTCTCTACCGAGGTGGGATTCGAACCCGGGTCCCCACAGCATTACCTTGGGTCTCTGGATGACTAGCCCAGTGACAATACCATTATGCCACTGCCTCCCCATGAAGTAGAATCTGAGAAACAGATCTTCCTCATATTGAGTGAAAAACCAGGAGAGTCCCATGTCGGTTTTTGTTTTGGGAAGGTTCGCCACACGGCAGGCCTCACCCCCAGGATCAAGCATCCAGACGTTTCCAGCGAATCACAGACTGGCTTCTCTCCATTCCTTGGCCTGCACTGGCACCACTGGAGAGGTGGTGGTAGCTGCCGGTACTGCACTCTCCCGAGGCCTCAATTTGAGGAAGGACCCAGGCACAAGTGCGTGACGGTGATAGTGAGGGGGATGGGGTTTATCAGGTGGGGGGGAGGGGGGGGGGATGTGGGAGCAGTAAGAGCAGTGAGGGGAGGCGATCAGCGGACCCACCCTCTTCCTGTGCTGAGTCCCTCGAAAGGCACTTTGAGCCTGGGTTTGCATTTAGGACTCCCTGCACGGTGAGTACCCCTCGCCTGTTAATATCAGTGGCAGCAGAATGATGCCTTAAGGGGCCTTCAGTTGCCCACTTCAGGGCTCCAATTGGCAGTGAGGCAGGACGGCCATCCCCAAGACATTCCTGTCACAGCGTGGCACTGGAGGGAAGTCCCACCACCCTGCGACCTGATTAAATGCCTGCACATCCCCCCCCCCCACCACCCCCCACCCCCACCCCACCCACTCTATCAAACTCCCCATGAGGGAGGACATTAATTCACACCCAGAATCTCTGGCTTAAATCTGTGCCCCTCTGCCAACCCAAAGAGTATCTCTTTATGTACTCCATCCAAACCCTTCACTGCTTCATACACCTCCCTGCTGGAAGAACCTTGCTGGAGAAGATAACTTTGATGATGTTCACCTTTTTGCAAATGGCTGGTTAATGCAAACAACACTGTTCATTATTTGAACATATTACTGGAAAATTCGCCCATTCTCCTCATGTGCTAGTTCCATTTAGAGAATGGTTTAAAGCCTATTAAATCTCTGGCCTTTTCTTTTGCCTTGGTCTGAATTTTGGCCCGAATTATGTTCTTGCGACTTTTTTCTACATTAAAGGCATTTTATAAATACCTGTTGATATTTATTCTATTGCCATATATTCTCCCCTGTCACAAGAACATAAGAACTAGGAGCAGGAGTGGGCCATCTGCCCCTTGAGCCTGCTCCGCCATTCAATAAGATCATGACTGATCTTTTTGTGGATGTAACTCCACTTACCCGCCTGCTCACCATAACCCTTAATTCCTTTACTGTTCAAAAATGTATCGATCTTTGCTTTATGAACATTCAATGAGGTACCCTTAACTGCTTCACTGGTCAGGGAATTCCACAGATTCACAACCCTTTGGGTGAAGAAGTTCCTCCTCAACTCAGTCCTAAATCTGCTTCCCCTTATATTGAGACCATGCCCCCTAGTTCTCGTTTCACCTGCCAGTGGAAACAACTTCCCTGCTTCTATCTTATCTATTCCCCTTCATAATTTTATATGTTTCTATAAGATCTCCCCTCATTCTTCTGAATTCCAAGGAGTATAGTCCCAGTCTACTCAGTCTCTCTTCATAAACCAATGCTCCCAACTCTGGAATCAACCTCGTGAATCTCCTCTGCACCCCTTCTAGTGCCAGTACATCCTTTCCCAAGTAAGGAGACCAGAAGTGTACACAGTACTCCAGGTGTGGTCTCACCAGCACCTTATGCAGCTGCAACATAACCTCCCTGTTTTTAAACTTCATCCCTCTAGCAATGAAAGACAAAATTCCATTCACCTTCTTAATTAACTGCTGCATCTGCAAACCAACATTTTGTGATTCATGCACAAGGACACCCAGGTCCTTTGGATAGTCAGAAGCTTTTTCCCAGGGTGGAGTCAATTACTAGGGAGCATAGGTTTAAGTTGCGAGGGGCAAGGTTTAATGGAGACATATGAGGTAAGTTTTTTACACCAAGGGTGGTGGGTGCCTGGAACTTGCTGCCGGGGGAGGTAGTGGAAGCAGATACGATAGTGAGTTTTAAGGGGCATCTGGACAAATACATGAATAAGGTGGGAATAGAGGGATATGGTCCCCGGAAGGGTAGGGGGTTTTAGCTCAGCTGGGCAGCATGGTCGATGTAGGCTTGGAGGGTCCGTAGGGGCTGTTCCTGTGCTGTAATTTTCTTTGTTCTTTGTTCTGCACAGCAGCATGCTGCAATTTTTTACCATTTAAATAATAGTCCATTTTGCTGTTATTCCTACCAAAATGGATGACCTCACATTTAGCAACATTGCACTCCTTGCCTGCTCACTTAAACTATCTTTATCCCTTTGCAGACTTTCAGCATTCTCTGCACACTTTGCTCTGCCACTCATCTTAGTGTCATCTGCGAATTTTGACACACTACACTTGGTCCCTAACTCTAAATCATCTATGTAAATTGTAAACAATTGCGGTCCCAACACTGATCCCCGAGGCACACCACTAGTCACTGATCGCCAATCAAAAAACACCCATTTATCCCCACTCTTTGCTTTCTATCCATGCTGATACATTACCTGTAACACCATACACCTTTATTTTATGCAGCAGCCTTTTGTGTGGCACCTTGTCGAATGCCTTCAGGGAATCCAGCTACACCACATCCTCCAATTCCCCATTGTCCACTATGCTCGCAATGTACTCAAAGCATTCCAATAAATTAGTTAAACATGACCTGCCTTTCATGAACGCATGCTGCGTCTTCCCAATGGGACAATTTATATCCAGATGTCTCGCTATTTCTTCCTTGATGATAGATTCAAGCATTTTCCCTACTACAGAAGTTAAGCTAACCGGCCTATAGTTACCCGCCTTTTGTCGACCTCCTTTTTCAAACAGTGGCGTTTTATTTGCTGTTTTCCAATCTGCAGGAACCACCCGGGTCCAACGAATTTTGGTAAACTACCACTAGTGCATTTGCTATTTCCTCTGCCAACTCTTTTAGTACCCTGGGATGCATTCCATCAGGGCCAGGAGACTTGTCTACCTTTAGCCCCATTAACTTTCCCAGCACTACTACTTTAGTGATAATGATCGTTTCTAGGTCCTCACCTGCCTTAGCCTCCTTGACATCAATTTTTGGCATGTTATTTGTGTCTTCCCCTATGAACACTGACAAAATACCTGTTCAATGCCTCGACAATTTCCTAATTTTCCATTATTAATCCCTCTTCTCATCCTCTAAAGGACCAATGTTTACTTTAGCCACTCTTTTTCATTTTTTATATTTGTAGAAACTTTTGCTATCTGTTTATATAATCTGAGCTAGTTTATCCTCATAATCTATCTTACTTTTCTTTATAGCTTTTTTTGTGGCTTTCTGCTGACCTTTAAAGATTTCCCAATCCTCTAGTTTCCCACTAATCTTTGCCACTTTGTATGCCTTTTCTTTCAATTTGATACCCTCCTTTATTTCCTTAGATGTCCATGGCTGATTATCTCTCTTTCTACAGTCCTTCCTTATCACTGGTATATACTTTTGCTGAGCATTGTGAAAAGTCACTTTGAAAGTCCTCCACTGTTCCTCAATTGTCCCACCATAAAGTTTTTTCTCCCAGTCTACCTTAGCCAACTCCTCATTCATCCCATTATAGTCTCCTTTGTTTCAGCACAAGACACTGGTATTGGATTTTATCTTCTCATCCTCCATCTGTATTTTAAATTCAACCACACTGTGATTGCTCCTTCCGATAGGATCCCTAACTGTGAGATCATTAATTATTCCTGTCTCATTACACAGGACCTGATCTGGGATAGCTTGCTCCCTCATATAATGTATCCGCGATAGCTTCCTCGAACAGTCTGCATCATAGAACCTATGATACATAGTGGCACATAGGTTCCACTACATAGAACATATGTAGTGGAACCTATGTTCCACTATGTATCATAGGTTCTATGATACATACTGTTCGAGGAAGCTATCACGGATACATTCTATGAACTCAAGTCAGCATGGATTTAGTAAGGGGAGGTCGTGCCTGACAAACCTGTTAGAGTTCTTTGAAGAGATAACAAATAGGTTAGACCAAGGAGAGCCAATGGATGTTATCTATCTTGACTTCCAAAAGGCCTTTGACAAGGTGCCTCACGGGAGACTGCTGAGTAAAATAAGGGCCCATGGTATTCGAGGCAAGGTACTAACATGGATTGACGATTGGCTGTCAGACAGAAGGCAGAGAGTTGGGATAAAAGGTTCTTTCTCAGAATGGCAACCGGTGACAAGTGGTGTCCCGCAGGGTTCAGTGTTGGGGCCACAGCTGTTCTCTTTATATATTAACGATCTAGATGACGGGACTGGGAGCATTCTGGCCAAGTTTGCCGATGATACAAAGATAGGTGGAGGGGCAGGTAGTATTGAGGAGGTGGGGAGGCTGCAGAAAGATTTAGACAGTTTAGGAGAGTGGTCCAAGAAGTGGCTGATGAAATTCAACGTGGGCAAGTGCGAGGTCGTACACTTTGGAAAAAAGAATAGAGGCATGGACTATTTTCTAAACGGTGACAAAATTCATAATGCTAAAGTGCAAAGGGACTTGGGAGTCCTAGTCCAGGATTCTCTAAAGGTAAACTTGCAGGTTGAGTCCGTAATTAAGAAAGCAAATGTAATGTTGTCATTTATCTCAAGAGGCTTGGAATACAAAAGCAGGGATGTACTTCTGAGGCTTTATAAAGCACTGGTTAGGCCCCATTTGGAGTACTGTGAGCAATTTTGGGCCCCACACCTCAGGAAGGACATACTGGCACTGGAGCGGGTCCAGCGGAGATTCACACGGATGATCCCAGGAATGGTAGGCCTGACATACGATGAACGTCTGAGGATCGTGGGATTATATTCATTGGAGTTTAGGAGGTTGAGGGGAGATCTGATAGAAACTTACAAGATAATGAACGGCTTAGATAGGATGGACGTAGGGAAGTTGTTTCCATTAACAGGGGAGACTAGGACGCGGGGGCACAGCCTTAGAATAAAAGGGAGTCACTTTAGAACAGAGATGAGGAGAAATTTCTTCAGCCAGAGAGTGGTGGGTCTGTGGAATTCATTGCCACAGAGGGCTGTGGAGGCCGAGACGTTGAGCGTCTTCAAGACAGAAATTGATAAATTCTTGATTTCTCGAGGAATTAAGGGCTATGGGGAGAGAGCGGGTAAATGGAGTTGAAATCAACCATGATTGAATGGTGGAGTGGACTCGATGGGCCGAATGGCCTTACTTCCGCTCCTATGTCTTATGGTCTTATGGTCTAACTCCTCCTCCTGCCTTACTGACTAATCGACATCTAAATTAAAATCCCCCATGATAATTGCCGTACCATTTTTACATGCATCAGTTGTTTCTTTGTTTATTGCCCACCCCATCGTGATGTTATTATTTGGTGGCCTATAGACTACACTTATCAGTGACTTTTTCTCCTTACTATTTCTAATTTCCACCCGAATGGATTCAATCTTTTTCTCCATAGAACCTATATCATCTCTCACTACCGCTCTGATGTCATCTTTAAATATCAGGGCTACACCACCCCCTTTACCTTCCTGTCCGTCCTTCTGAATAATCTGATACTCCTGAATATTTAACTCCCAGTCGTGGCCATCCTGCAACCATGTTTCTGTAATGGCCACTCATTCACGATGATTTGTGCCGTCAACTCATCTACCTTGTTTCAAATGCTATCAGCATTTTGGCCAAGTGCCTTTATGCCAGTTTCTATACCTCCTTTTTGAATCCTAACACCTCCATTAATAACATCTCCTAAGTTCTCCGACCTTTTAATATTTTTCACAATTTTCCATAAAGTTGAACCCTTGTCTCTACATGCTAACCCGCTGCTTTGCTTCCCATTATCCATTATACTTCCCAAAGTTTTACCCTTTCCTTTCCCCCCACCCCATTTGCTAGTCCACCTTTAATATTTCAGATCTTCATCTAATTCCCTGGAGGATGCTATTATTGACCTGGCTTCAATAGTCCCTCACATCACCATTCACATGACTAGTTACGCATCACCAACCTATTATAAGAGACCTTCTGAGACTTTCTGAAGCAATACAGTACTCTCCTGAAACAACTGTGGTTATCCTTTGACCTTAACACATGAGGTATTAAAGATAAAAAGACTTGGGCCTGAATTTTTAGGATGGAAGCTTGACACCGCCATTCGGAGAGTCAACAGGGAACACAGCCCTGCCAGCCCCGGCTGCCCTGCTGCAAATTTATGCTTTAATGGACATTGATTAGCATTAGGCTGGACCTCCGCCCCTCTCTCGGGAAGAAGTCCCACCTTGGTGAGCTGCCACCCAAGCTGATGGTTGTCAACGCTTCATTTGCTACAGCAACAGCGCTGCAGTGGCGAGACATGCAAGAGGAGGCCTGAACCAAGCCCAGGATTTGAAGGAAAAGGCAAGCGTCTGAGGTCCTGGGGCATGGAGAAGACCTAGGATATTGTATGAGAGAAGGATGATTGTGGTGCTGAGGGAGGCAAGGATAGGGAGCCCACCAGCCCAGTTAAAAGGGACTCTGATGGAGGAGCCCCTCACCCCCCAACATAACCACAGTCCTGCCTCAGATTTAACTTGGATTATTCCCAGTCTTCCCCAGGCTGTGGCTTGGAAATGGCCCATTGGTGCTCATCAATTGGATGCATTTAAGGGTCTCAGTTGGGGCAAAAGTGAACTTCCTGTTCGAGGCCCGGGGGGCGGGGAGGGGGGGGGGTGCGGTGGTGCGTGGGGACCCAAAGGGAATCCTGTCCCTGTAATTTCACGCTTCCCCCACCATTAAAACACCCACTGTGCGGGAACAAAGAACAAAGAACAGTACAGCACAGGAAACAGGCCCTTCGGCCCTCCAAGCCTGTGCCGCTCCTTGGTCCAACTAGACCAATCGTTTGTATCCCTCCATTCCCAGGCTGCTCATGTGACTATCCAGGTAAGTCTTAAACGATGTCAGCGTGCCTGCCTCCACCACCCTACTTGGCAGCGCATTCCAGGCCCCCACCACCCTCTGTGTAAAAAACGTCCCTCTGATGTCTGAGTTATACTTCGCCCCTCTCAGCTTGAGCCCGTGACCCCTCGTGATCGTCACCTCCGACCTGGGAAAAAGCTTCCCACTGTTCACCCTATCTATACCCTTCATAATCTTGTATACCTCTATTAGATCTCCCCTCATTCTCCGTCTTTCCAAGGAGAACAACCCCAGTCTACCCAATCTCTCCTCATAGCTAAGACCCTCCATACCAGGCAACATCCTGGTAAACCTTCTCTGCACTCTCTCCAATGCCTCCACGTCCTTCTGGTAGTGCGGCGACCAGAACTGGACGCAGTACTCCAAATGTGGCCTAACCAGCGTTCTATACAGCTGCATCATCAGACTCCAGCTTTTATACTCGATACCCCGTCCTATAAAGGCAAGCATACCATATGCCTTCTTCACCACCTTCTCCACCTGTGTTGCCACCTTCAAGGATTTGTGGACTTGCACACCGAGGCCCCTCTGTGTTTCTATACTCCTGATGACTCTGCCATTTATTGTATAACTCCTCCCTACATTATTTCTTCCAAAATGCATCACTCCGAATTTATCCGGATTAAATTCCATCTGCCACCTCTCTGCCCAATTTTCCAGCCTATCTATATCCTGCTGTATTGCCCGACAATGCTCTTCGCTATCCGCAATTCCAGCCATCTTCGTGTCATCCGCAAACTTGCTGATTACACCAGTTACACCTTCTTCCAAATCATTTATATATATCACAAATAGCAGAGGTCCCAGTACAGAGCCCTGCGGAACACCACTGGTCACAGACCTCCAGCCGGAAAAAGACCCTTCGACCACTACCCTCTGTCTCCTATGGCCAAGCCAGTTCTCCACCCCTCTAGCCACTTCTCCTTGTATCCCATGAGCCTTAACCTTCTTAACCAACCTGCCATGAGAGACTTTGTCAAATGCCTTACTGAAATCCATATAGACGACATCCACGGCCCTTCCTTCATCAACCGTTTTTGTCACTTCCTCAAAAAACTCCACCAGTGGTGGGGCGGGGGGGGGGGGGGCGGGTTGCAGTTAGGGAGCAGCATAAATTACTGCCCTTGCATTTTTATCGTGGATTTCACAACCATCACACCTCTCGAGTTTCTTTCCAGCCACGGAAGTGTTTTTTTCAAAGGGTAATGTAGGAAACGCAGTGACTGATTCACACAAACTCTCTCACAAACAACAATGTGATAATAATCAGATAATGTGTTCTTGTGATGTTGTTAATTGAGGAATAAATATTGGCCAGGACACCACGGAGAGAGGAAGCATGCGGTGTCTGAGGGCACCATCGAGGCCTTCTGTGCACCACAGGGACGAGGGTTTATTATTGACCCCTTTAATCACATTTTAGTTTGATGTTTTAAATTTCCTTTCCATTTTCTTTTCTGATTCAGGTGGTTCCCTTCTTTTTGGGGGCTGCCCCTTTTAATTTGTCCCTCAGTTAATTTGATTTAGCTTATTCATTCAGTCAATAGGTTTGACACGATCACGGATAACTACCCTGATCTTCTTCGGAATAAGGTCAACTGGTCTTTCACATCTGAAAGTTTATTTATTAGTGTCACAACTCGGCTTACATTAACACTGCAATGAAGTCACTGTGAAAATCCCCTAGTCGCCACACTCTGGTGCCTGTTCGGGTGCACTGAGGGAGAATTTAGCACGGCCAATGCACCTAACCTGCACATCTTTCAGACTGTGGGAGGAAAACCGGAGCACCCGGAGGAAACCCACGCAGACACGGGGGGAACATGCAAACTCTGCACAGACAGTCACCCAAGCCGGGAATTGAACCCGGGTCTCTGGAGCTGTGAGGCAGCAGTGCTAACCACTGTGCCACCCGGGCAGATGCCCACAGTTTAACATCTCAATCAAATAACTGCAGCCTGTGGTGTAACGCACTGGAGCGTCAGCTTTGATTTCTGTGCTCAAGACCTGGAGTGGGACTTGAACCCAGAACATTGCGATTCATTGAATCCCTACAGTACAGAAGGAGGCCATTCGGCCCATCGAGTCTGTACCAACCACAATCCCACTCAGGCCCTATCCTTGTAACCCCACATATTTACCCTGCTAATCCCCCAGACATTAGGGGCAATTTTAAACGTGTTAAAAGAGGGAATCATTAGAAATGAAAATGTTTCACGGGCATGAGATTCCATTTAGTTGATACACAAATAGCTTGGACATGTGTGTGTGTACATTGGACACAGCGTACGTCAGACACACTTATCAATCAGTAACGTACACTCCATTATAAATCCAATACACTGCTGCAGATCATATTACACTCAGTACAGCTCTTTAAAGAGGACAAATCCATATCCTGATCCACTTACATTTTAACTCTTCCTCTGATCCCACATCACATGCGATGAATAAACTGCGAGCTGCATCAAACTCCTCATCCAATGCCTTCTTGCAGGCATCGCCAATACTTTTGTTCAAATCCACAAGCGCCACCTAGTCATAGCAGCGAGGCGAGGACAGGTAGAGGGGGGATGGGGCATGGGGCAAAAAGGAGGAGCAGAGAGTGGTGCAGGGGGGGCAGAGGGGATGGGGGCAGGGGGAGAGCAGAGAGGGGAGGGCAGAGAGGGAGGGCAGGCAGGAGGCAGAGGGGTGCAGGGGAGCAGAGAGGATGGAGGCAGAGGGGTGGGCAGAGAGGTGCAGGGGAGCAGAGAGGGGGGCAGGCAGGAGGCAGAGGGGTGCAGGGGAGCAGAGAGGATGGAGGCAGAGGGGTGGGTAGAGAGGTGCAGGGGAGCAGAGAGGGGTGGGCAGAGAGGAGGCAGAGGGCAAGTGTGGATGAGAGAGGGAAGCACAGGAAGGGGGGAAAGGAGGGGAGAGAGAGTAAAAATAATTATGTTTAACAAGATAAAACATTAGCCCCGGCATCTTCAGAATCAGATTCAGGTTGGGGTTGAGATTCAGGTTGGGATTCAGGTTGGGGTATAGGTTGGGGTATAGGTACAGGTTGGGATACAGGTACGGGTTAGGATACAGGTACGGGTTGGGGTTCAGACATGTACCTTTGCTCCGTGTCTCAGTAGAGCCTCAGTAAATGCTCTGCCGATCCCCTGAGCCGCTCCTGTCACCAGCCCCACTTTGCCAGTCAGATCCATCTCGCTGCCCCCGGGCGCTGCCAGCTCCTCCAGCCCGGCTCGGGAGCGGGGCGGAGAGGGAGAGGGAGAAGGAGAGCACTGCAGTGTCAGAGGCACAGGCAGGCAGTGTGCAAACTTCAACAACTTGTCTCACGCACACTGCTCGCTGCTTTCATCTTCCCTCAGTGTTTGCATCACGTGCTGAGCGATTCATCAGGGAGGTGAAGCAGCACAATACAGCGTGAACGTCACACTGCACCCACTGCAGACAGCACCCACAACACAGCACCCACTGCAGACAGCACCCACTGCACACCGCACCCACTGCACAAAGAACCCACTGTGCACAGCATCCACTGTACAACACCCACTGCACACAGCACCCACTGTACAGTACCCACTGCACACAGCACCCAATGCACAGCACCCACTGTACACAGCACCCACTGTACACAGCACCCACTGCACACAACACCCACTGTACACAGCACCCACTGTACACAGCACCCACTGCACACAGCACCTACTGTACAGCACCCACTGCACACAGCACCCACTGTACACAGCACCCACTGTACACAGCACTCAGGACACAACACCCACTGTACACAGCATCCACTGTACACAGCGCCCACTGTACACAGCACCCACTGTACACAGCACCCACTGCACACAGCACCCACTGCACACAGCACCCACTGCACACAGCACCCAATGCACAGCACCCACTGTACACAGCACCCACTGCACACAGCACCAAATGCACAGCACCCACTGCACACAGCACCCACTGCACACAGCACCCAATGCACAGCACCCACTGCACACAGCACCCACTGCACACAGCACCCACTGCACACAGCACCCACTGCACACAGCACCCAATGCACAGCACCCACTGTACACAGCACCCACTATACAGAGCACCCACTGCACAGCACCCACTGCACACAGCACCCACTGCACACAGCGTCCACTGCGCACAGCACCCACTGTACACAACACCCACTGTACACAGCACCCACTGCACACAGCACCCTCTGCACAAAGCACCCACTGCACACAGCACCCACTGCACACAGCACCCACTGCACACAGCACCCACTGCACACAGCACCCACTATACACAACACCCACTGTACACAACACCCACTGCACACAGCACCCACTGCACACAGCACTCACTGCACACAGCACCCACTGCACACAGCACCCACTATACACAACACCCACTGTACACAACACCCACTGCACACAGCACCCACTGTACACAACACTCAACGCACAGCACCCGCTGTACAAATCACTCACTGCACACAGCACCCACTGTACACAGCACCCACTGTACACAGCACCCACTGTACACAGCACCCACTGCACACAGCACCTACTGTACAGAACCCACTGCACACAGCACCCACTGTACACAGCACCCACTGTACACAGCACCCACTGTACACAACACCCACTGCACACAGCACCCACTGCACACAGCACTCACTGCACACAGCACCCACTGCACACAGCACCCACTATACACAACACCCACTGTACACAACACCCACTGCACACAGCACCCACTGTACACAGCACCCATTGTACACAGCACTCAACGCACAGCACCCACTGTACAAATCACTCACTGCACACAGCACCCACTGTACACAGCACCCACTGCACACAGCACCTACTGTACAGAACCCACTGCACACAGCACCCACTGTACACAGCACTCAGGACACAACACCCACTGCACACAGCACCCACTGTACACAGCGCCCACTGTACACAGCACCCACTGCACACAGCACCTACTGTACAGAACCCACTGCACACAGCACCCACTGTACACAGCACCCACTGTACACAGCACTCAGGACTCAACACCCACTGTACACAGCACCCACTGTACACAGCGCCCACTGTACACAGCACCCACTGCACACAGCACCCAATGCACAGCACCCACTGTACACACACCCACTGTACACAGCACCCACTGCACAACACCCACTGTACACAGCACCCACTGCACACAGCACCCACTGCACATAGCACCCACTATACACAACACCCACTGTACACAACACCCACTGCACACAGCACCCAATGCACAGCACCCACTGTACACAGCACCCACTGCACATAGCACCCAATGCACAGCACCCAATGCACAACACCCACTGTACACAGCACTCACTGTACACAGCACCCACTGCACAGCACCCACTGCACACAGGACCAACTGCACACAGCACCCACTATACACAACACCCACTGTACACAACACCCACTGCACACAGCACCCTCTGCACACAGCACCCACTGTACACAGCACCCACTGCACACAGCACCCACTGCACATAGCACCCACTATACACAACACCCACTGTACACAACACCCACTGCACACAGCACTCACTGCACACAGCACCCACTGTACACAGCGCCCACTGTACACAGCACCCAATGCACAGCACCCACTGCACACAGCACCCACTGCACACAGCACCCACTGCACAGCACCCACTGCACACAGCACCCACTGCACACAGCACCCAATGCACAGCACCCAATGCACAACACCCACTGTACACAGCACTCACTGTACACAGCACCCACTGCACAGCACCCACTGCACACAGCACCCACTGCACACAGCACCCACTATACACAACACCCACTGTACACACACCCACTGTACACAGCACCCACTGCACAACACCCACTGTACACAACACCCACTGCACACAGCACCCACTGCACACAGCACTCACTGCACACAGCACCCACTGCACACAGCACCCAATGCACAGCACCCAATGCACTGCACCCACTGTACACAGCACCCACTGTACACAGCACCCACTGCACAGCACCCACTGTACACAACACCCACTGCACACAGCACCCACTGCACACAGCACTCACTGCACACAGCACCCACTGTACACAGCGCCCACTGTACACAGCACCCACTGCACACAGCACCCACTGCACACAGCACCCAATGCACAGCACCCAATGCACAGCACCCACTGTACACAGCACCCACTGCACAGCACCCACTGCACACAGCACCCACTGCACACAGCACCCACTGCGCACAGCACCCACTGTACACAACACCCACTGTACACAGCACCCACTGCACACAGCACCCTCTGCACAAAGCACCCACTGCACACAGCACCCACTGCACACAGCACCCACTGCACACAGCACCCACTGCACAGCACTCACTGCACACAGCACCCACTGCACACAGCACCCACTATACACAACACCCACTGTACACAACACCCACTGCACACAGCACCCACTGTACACAACACTCAACGCACAGCACCCACTGCACACAGCACCCACTGCACACAGCACCCTCTGCACAAAGCACCCACTGCACACAGCACCCACTGCACACAGCACCCACTGCACACAGCACCCACTGCACACAGCACTCACTGTACACAGCACCCACTGCACACAGCACCCACTGTACACAGCACCCATTGTACACAGCACCCACTGCACACAGCACCCACTGTACACAGCACCCATTGTACACAGCACTCAATGCACAGCTCCCACTGTACAAATCACTCACTGCACACAGCACCCACTGTACACAGCACCCACTGCACACAGCACCTACTGTACAGAACCCACTGCACACAGCACCCACTGTACACAGCACTCAGGACACAACACCCACTGCACACAGCACCCACTGCACACAGCACCCACTGTACACAGCGCCCACTGTACACAGCACCCACTGCACACAGCACCCAATGCACAGCACCCACTGTACACACACCCACTGTACACAGCACCCACTGCACAACACCCACTGCACACAGCACCCACTGCACACAGCACCCACTGTGCACAGCACCCACTGTACACAACACCCACTGTACACAGCACCCACTGCACACAGCACCCTCTGCACAAAGCACCCACTGTGCACAGCACCCACTGCACACAGCATCCACTGCACACAGCACCCACTGCACACAGGACCCACTGCACACAGCACCCACTGTACACAGCACCCACTGCGCACAGCACCCACTGTACACAGCACCCAATGCACAGCACCCACTGTACACAGCACCCACTGCACACAGCACCCACTGTACACAGCACCCACTGTACACAGCATCCAATGCACAGGGCCCACTGTACACAGCACGCACTGTGCACAGCACCCACTGTACACAGCAACCACTGCACATAGCACCCACTATACAGCACCCACTGCACACAGCACGCACTGTGCACAGCACCCACTGTACACAGCAACCACTGCACATAGCACCCACTATACAGCACCCACTGTACACAGCACCCACTGCACACAGCACCCACTGTACACGGCACCCAACGCACAGTACCCACTGCACAGCTCCGCCTGCACACAGCACCCAATGCAGAGCACCCACTGTACACAGCACTCACTGTACACAGCACCCAGTGCTCACAGCACCCACTGCACAGCACCCACTGCACACAGCACCCACTGCACACAGCACCACTGCACACAGCCACCACTGCACACAGGACCCACTGCACACAGCACCCACTGTACACAGCACCCACTGCACACAGCACCCACTGTACACAGCACCCAATGCACAGCACCCACTGTACACAGCACCCACTGCACACAGCACCCACTGTACACAGCACCCACTGTACACAGCATCCACTGTACACAGCACGCACTGTACACAGCACGCACTGTGCACAGCACCCACTGTACACAGCAACCACTGCACATAGCACCCACTATACAGCACCCACTGTACACAGCACCCACTGCACACAGCACCCACTGTACACGGCACCCAACGCACAGTACCCACTGCACAGCTCCGACTGCACACAGCACCCAATGCAGAGCATCCACTGTACACAGCACCCACTGTACACAGCACCCAGTGCTCACAGCACCCACTGCACAGCACCCACTGCACACAGCACCCAATGCACAGCACCCACTGTACACAGCACCCACTGTACACAGCACCCACTGCACACAGCACCCACTGTACAGCACCCACTGCACACAACACCCACTGTACACAGCACCCACTGTACACAGCACCCACTGTACACAACACCCACTGCACACAGCACCCACTGTACAGCACCCACTGCACACAGCACCCAATGCACAGCACCCACTGTACACAGCACCCACTGTACACAGCATCCACTGCACGGCACCCACTGCACACAGCACCCACTGCACGCAGCACCCACTGTACACAACACCCACTGCACACAAAGAACAAAGAACAAAGAACAGTACAGCACAGGAAACAGGCCCTTCGGCCCTCCAAGCCTGTGCCGCTCCTTGGTCAAGCTAGTTCAATCATTTGTATCCCTCCATTCCCAGGCTGCTCATGTGACTATCCAGGTAAGTCTTAAACGATGTCAGCGTGCCTGCCTCCACCACCCTACTTGGCAGCGCATTCCAGGCCCCCACCACCCTCTGTGTAAAAAACATCCCTCTGATATCTGAGTTATATTTCGCCCCTCTCACCTTGAGCCCGTGACCCCTCGTGATCGTCACCTCCGACCTGGGAAAAAGCTTCCCACTGTTCACCCTATCTATCCCCTTCATCATCTTGTACACCTCTATTAGATCTCCCCTCATTCTCCGTCTTTCCAGGGAGAACAACCCCAGTTTACCCAATCTTTCCTCATAGCTAAGACCCTCCATACGAGGCAACATCCTGGTAAACCTTCTCTGCACTCTCTCTCACGCCTCCACGTCCTTCTGGTAGTGCGGCGACCAGAACTGGACGCAGTACTCCAAATGTGGCCTAACCAGCGTTCTATACAGCTGCATCATCAGACTCCAGCTTTTATACTCTATACCCCGTCCTATAAAGGCAAGCATACCATATGCCTTCTTCACCACCTTCTCCACCTGTGTTGCCACCTTCAAGGATTTGTGGACTTGCACACCTAGGTCCCTCTGTGTTTCTATACTCCTGATGACTCTGCCATTTATTGTATAACTCCTCCCTATATTATTTCTTCCAAAATGCATCACTTCGCATTTATCCGGATTAAACTCCATCTGCCACCTCTCCGCCCAATTTTCCTGCCTATCTATATCCTGCTGTATTGCCCGACAATGCTCTTCGCTATCCGCAAGTTCAGCCATCTTCTTGTCATCCGCAAACTTGCTGATTACACCAGTTACACCTTCTTCCAAATCATTTATACATATCACAAATAGCAGAGGCCCCAGTACAGAGCCCTGCGGAACACCACTGGTCACAGACCTCCAGCCGGAAAAAGACCCTTCGACCACTACCCTCTGTCTCCTATGGCCAAGCCAGTTCTCCACCCATCTAGCCACTTCTCCTTGTATCCCATGAGCCTTAACCTTCTTAACCAACCTGCCATGTGGGACTTTGTCAAATGCCTTACTGAAATCCATATAGACGACATCCACGGCCCTTCCTTCATCAACCGTTTTTGTCACTTCCTCAAAAAACTCCACCAAATTTGTAAGGCACGACCTCCCTCTTACAAAACCATGCTGTCTGTCACTAATGAGATTGTTCCGTTCTAAATGCACATACATCCTGTCTCTTAGAATTCTCTCCAACAACTTCCCTCCCACGGACGTCAAGCTCACCGGCCTATACTTTCCTGGGTTCTCCTTGCTACCCTTCTTAAACAACGGGACCACATTTGCTATCCTCCAATCCTCAGGGACCTCACCCGTGTCCAAAGAAGCGACAAAGATTTCCGTCAGAGGCCCAGCAATTTCATCTCTCGTCTCCCTGAGCAGTCGAGGATAGATGCCATCAGGCCCTGGGGCTTTGTCAGTTTTAATGTTCCCTAAAAAACCTAACACTTCCTCTCTTGTAATGGAGATTTTCTCTAACGGGTCAACACCTCCCTCCGAGACACTCCCGGTTAACACGCCCCTCTCCTTCGTGAATACCGATGCAAAGTATTCATTTAGGATCTCCCCTATTCCCTTGGGTTCTAAGCATAATTCCCCTCCTTTGTCCCTGAGAGGTCCGATTTTCCCCCTGACAACTCTTTTGTTCCTAACGTATGAATAGAATGCCTTAGGATTCTCCTTAATCCTGCCTGCCAAGAACATCTCGTGACCTCTTTTTGCCCTTCTAACTCCCCGTTTGAGTTCTTTCCTACTCTCTCTGTATTCCTCCAGAGCTCCATCTGTTTTCAGTTGCCTGGACTTAACGTACGCCTCCCTTTTCATTTTAATCAGATCCTCAATTTCCCTGGTTATCCACGGCTCTCGAATCCTACCTTTCCTATCTTTCCTTTTTACAGGCACATGCCTATCCTGCAGCCTGATCAATAGTTCCTTAAAAGACTCCCACATGCCAGACGCGGACTTACCCTCGAACATCCTCTCCCAATCAACATCCACCAATTCCTGCCTAATCCGGCTATAGTTAGCCTTCCCCCAATTTAGCACCCTGCCCGTAGGACAGCACTCATCCTTGTCCATTACTATCCTAAAGTTAACAGAGTTGTGGTCACTATTTGCCACATGTTCCCCTACCGAAACTTTGACGACCTGACCGGGCTCATTTCCCAGAACTAGGTCCAGTATAGCCCCCTCTCTAGTCGGGCTATCTACATACTGTTCCAAAGAACCTTCCAGTACGCATTTTACAAATTCCTCCCCGCCCGGACCCCCAGCTCTAAGCACTTTCCAGTCTGTGCCAGAGAAATTAAAGTCCCCCACTACAACAACCCTATTTTTCCTGCACCTATCCAGAATCTCCTGACATATCCTTTCCTCCACTTCCCGTGGGCTGTTGGGTGGTCTGTAGTACACCCCCAGCATAGTGACTGCACCCTTCCTGTTTCTGAGTTCCACCCACAGCGACTCAGTACATGACCCCTCTAAGTTGTCTACCCTCTGCACCGCGGTAATATGCTCCTTAACTAATATCGCTACTCCCCCACCTTTTTTAGCCCCTCCTCTGTCTCGCCTAAAACACTTATACCCCGGAATATTCAGCTGCCAGTCCTGTCCTTCTTTTAACCAAGTTTCCGTCACTGCAACCACATCCAAATTCCGCATAAGCATTAAGGCCCTAATCCTGCACTCAGCACCCACTCGAACCCCGTCCACACAGCACCCACTCAAATCCTCTCCTTGCACACAGCACCCACTCAAACCCCCTACCTCCACACAGCACCCACTCAAACCCACTCCGCACAGCAGCCAATCCAAACCCAATGCAACCCCCTCTACACTCCACAGCCCACCCACACCCAATGCGAGACCCCTCCTCCACCCTTCACTCAGCAGCCCACCCACACCCAATGCAATCCCCCCTCCTCTCACCACTGCATCCCAATCAAGCACCTTTCCCCATCTCTGCCCTTCCCTCTCTGTGAGACTGCCTGGGGAAATAGTCACTGTTTTAATGTCTTCCCTGCAGCAACTTAATAAACTGCAAATATGTAATTGACACAAATTCCTCCAAAATTTGAATATGTGCAATGTTGACAAACACATGCTTGCAAAATGAATTGACTTGATGTCCAGTCACCTCGCCTCTAGTAGTAAAGGGCGTGCATTTTTCTAGCGCCTTCCCTGTCACCATGATTCTTTTTAATTATTTCAGGAATGGCTGTTGCTGGCAAGGGCCAGCATTTATTGCCCATTCCTAATCGCCCTTGAGAATGTGGCGGTGAGCTGTCTTCTCGGACCGCTGCAGTCCATGTGATGTAGGTACACCCACAGTGCTGTTAGGGAATGAGTTCCAGGATTTTGAACCAGCGACAGCGAAGGAACGGCGATATATTTCCAAGTCAGGATAGCGAGTGACTTGGAAGGAAGCTTGCAGGTGGTGGTGTTCCCATGTCCTTTTGGGTGCTCATGGGTTTGGAAGGTCCTATCATAGGAGGGGGGTGTTGGCATGTTTCTGCTGTACATTTTGTAGATGGTACACACTGCTGCCACTTTGTCTGTGGTAAGGGGAGTAAATATTTAAGTTGATGGATGGGGTGCCAATCAAGCAGAGTTGCTTTGTCCTGGATGGTGTTGAGCTTCTTGAGTGTTGTTGGAACTGCACTCACCCAGGCAGGTGGAGAGTATCCCATCGCACTCCTGACATGTGCCCTCGAGATGGTGGGCAGGTTATGGGGTGTCAGGAGGTGAGTTACTGGCTGCATACCCCCCAGCCTCTGACCTTCTCTTGTAGCGACAGTGTATATGTATAGAATCCATCAATGCAGAAGGAGGCCATTCGGCCCATCGAGTCTACATCGAGCACAATCCCACCCAGGGCCTATCTCCACAACCCCATGCATTTACCCTAGCTCATCCCCCTGACACTAAGGGTCATTTTAGCGTGGCCAATCCACCTAACCCGCACATCTTTGGAATGTGGGAGGAAACCGGAGCACCTGAAGAAATCCAAGCAGACACAGAGAAAATGTGCAAATTCCACACAGACAGTGACCCAAGCCAGGAATCGAACCCGGGTCCCCGGCGCTGTGAGGCAGCAGTGCTTACCACTGTGCCACCATGCCGGCCTCGCCCACATATGATGGTGCAGTGGTATTGTCATCATAGAATCCCACAGTGCAGAAGGAGACCATTCGGCCCATCGAATCTACACCAACCACAATCCCAACCAGGCCCTATCCCCATAACCCCATGCATTTACCCTAGCTAGTCCTCCTGACACTAAGGGGACAATTAGCATGGCCAATCCACCCAACTCGCACATCTTTGGACTGTAGGAGGAAACCGGAGCACCTGGAGGAAACCCACGCAGACAGGGGGAGAACGTGCAAACTCCACACGGACAGTGACCCAAGCTGGGAATTGAACCCGGGTCCCTGCCATGAGGCAGCAGTGCTAACCACTGTGCCACCGTGCCACCCCATCATTGGACTAGTGATCCAGAGACCCAGGGTAATGCTCTGAGGGCCCAGATAGGAATCTCACCATGGCAGGTGGTGGAATTTGATATCAAAAAAAGCCGTTGTTGGTTGGTTCACTAATGTCCTTCAGGGAAGTGGTAAACAGTCAGGAGGGAATTACCCTGTCTTCCTCACCTGGTCTGTCTCGCTTACAGATGACTGCAGACCCACAACAGTATGGTTGACTCTTACATGGTCCAGCCTACAAAAAGGAATGAAACTGGATGGACCACCTCACATCAACCCAGGCACTGGAAACGGAAATGGCAAACCCAGCCCTGTTGACCCTGCAAAGTCCTCCAAACGTGGGAGAGCTGTCGCACAGACTAGTCCAGCAACAGCCTGACACAATCATACTCACAGCAACAGACCCACCATCTCAGTCACGATCATCACCATTCATGGTATGTCCTTTCTCACCACCGGGAGGAAGAACTGAGGGTGGCAGAGATGCAGAATGTACTCTGGGAGACCACAATTTTCACCAGGCTTGGTAATAGCACGACAGACTGAGTTGACTGGGTCCTAAAGGACATAGCTGTTGGACTGGGACTGTTGCAGGTGGTGAGGGAACCAACAAGAGGGAAACTCATCCTCGCCAACCTGCCTGTCGCAGTTACATCCATCCATCCATCACGGTACAGGTAGGATTGACCATCAGCCTTGTGGAGCTGAAATCCATCATGTTGTGTGGCACTACCACCATGCTCAATGGGATAGACTTCAATCAGATCCAGCAACTCAAGACTGGGCATCCATGAGGTGCTCTGGGCATTCAGCAACAGCAGCAGAATTGTAGTCAACCACAATCTGTCACCTCATAGCCCGACATATCCCCCACTCAACCATTACCACCAAGGCAGGGAATCAACGCAGGTTCAATGAAGAGTGCAGGAGGGAATGCGAAGAGCAACACCAAGCATATCTAAAAATGAGGTGTCAACCTGGTGAAACTACAACACAGGATCACTTGCATCCCAAACAGCATAAGCAGCAAGTAATAGACAGAGCTGAGCGATCCCCCAACCAACGGATCAGATCTAACTCTGCCGTCCTGCCACATCCAGTTGTGAATGGTGGTGGACAATTAAACAATTCATTGGAGGAGGAGGCTCCACGAATATCCCCATCCTCAATGATGGAGGAGCCCAGAACATCATGCAAAAGATAAGGTTGAAGAATTCGCAACAATCTTCAGCCAGAAGTGCCAAGTGGATGATCCATCTCGGCCTCCTCTGGAGCTCCCCAGCATCTCGGATGTCAGTCTTCAGCCAAGTTGATTCACTCCCCATGATTCACTCCCCATGTTGTACAAGGGATTGGTAAGGCCACACTTGGAATACTGTGTACAGTTCTGGTCACTATTATAGAAAGGAGAGAGTGCAGAAAAGATTTACTAGGATGCTACAGGGACTTGATGGTTTGAGTTATAAGGAGAGTCTGGATAGACTGGGACTTTTTTCCCTGGAGCGTAGGAACATGAGGTATGACCTTATAGAGGTCTATAAAATAATGAGGGACATGGATCAGCTCGATAGTCAATATCTTTTCCCAAAGGTAGGGGGAGTCTAAAACCAGAGGGCATAGGTTTAAGATGAGAGAGGAGAGATACAAAAGGGTCCAGAGGGGCAATTTTTTCACACAGATGGTCGTGAGTGTCTGGAACGAGCTGCTGGAGGCAGTCGTAGAGGCGGGTACAATTTTGTCATTTAAAAAGTATTTAGACAGTTACATTGCTAAGAATGGGTATAGAGGGATATGGGCCTAATGCGGGCAATTGGGACTAGATTCGTGATAAAACTAGGTGGTATGGACAAGTTGGGTCAAAGGGCCTATTTCCATGCTGTAAACCTCCATATCAAGAAAAGGCTGAAGGCACTGGATAATGCAAAGGCTACGAGCCCTGACAATATTCCAGTAATAGTCCTGAAGACTTGTGTTCCAGAACTTACTGTGTCCCCAGCCAAGCTGTTCCAGCACAGCTAGAACTGTAGGACAGCTACCCAGCAATGTGGAAAATTGCCCAGGTATGTTCTGTACACAAAAAACAGGACAAATCTAAACCGGCCAATCATCGCCCCATCAGTCTACTCTCGATCATCAATAAAGTGACAAAAGGGGTCATCAACAGCACGATCAAGTGGAACTTACTCAGCAATAATCTGCTCAGCCATGCTCAGTTTGGGTTCCGCCAGGACCACACAAGTCTTCATCTCATGATAACTTTAGTTCAACCATGGACAAAACAGAGGCGAGATGAGAGTACCTTCCCTTGACACCAAGTTAACATTTGATCCAGTGTGGCATCAAGGAACCCGAGCAAAACTGGAGTCAGTGGGAATCAGGGGAAAACAGGTAGGACACACACCTGGCACAAAGGAAGATGGTTGTGGTGGTTAGAGGTCAATCATCTCAGCTCCAGGACATCACTGCAGGAGTTCCTCAGGGTCGTGTCCTAGGCCCAACCATCTTCAACTGCTTCATCAATGACCTTCTTTCCATCATAAGATCAAAAGTGGGGATGTTCACTGCTAAGTGCACAATGTTCGGCGCCATTCCTGATTCTTCAGATAATGAAGCAGTTCATGTCCAAATGCATCAAGATCTGGGCAATAGCCAGGCTTGGTACTAACATTCACACCACACAAGTGTCAGGCAATGAGCATCTCCAATAAAATGAATCTAATCATGGCATCTGGACACTAAAGGTGTCAAGAGATATGGGAAGCGTGTTGAAGTATGGTATTGAGATAATGGATCAACCATGATCATGTTGAATTTGATTTGATTTATTATTGTCACCTGTATTAGCATACAGTGAAAAGTATTGTTTCTTGCGCGTTATACAGACAAAGCATACCGTTCATAGAGAAGGAAATGAGAGAGTGCAGAATGTAGTGTTACAGTCATAGCTGGGGTGTAGAGAAAGATCAACTGAGTGCGAGGTAGGTCCATTCAAAAGTCTGATGGCAGCAGAGAAGAAGCTGATCTTGAGTCGGTTGGTAGGTGACTTCAGACTTTTGTACCATTTTCCCGACAGAAGAAGGTGGAAGAGAGTATGTCCGGGGTGTGTGGGGTCCTTAATTATGCTGGAGCAGGTTTGATGGGCCGAATGGTCGACCCTTGCTCCCATTCTCTATGTTTCCATTACATTCAACTGCATTACCGTTGCTGAATCCCCCACTGCTTCAGTGTCTGAGGAGACACAAATGGTGCTGAACATTATGATGGAGGGAAGGTTGTTGAAGCAGCTGAAGATGAGTACGTCTGGGACACTTTCCTGAGGAGTTCTTGTGGTGCTGTCCTGGGACTGGGATGATTCACTTCCAACAACCATAACCATCTTCCTTGGTGCAAGTTATGGCTCCAATCAGTGATGAGTTCTCCTTGTATTTGACTTTCCTTTCATTGCTACCAGGGCTCCTTGGTACTGCACCTTGGTGTCAAGGGGATTCACTCTCAGCTCACCTCTGGCATTCAGCTCTTTTGTCCATATTTGATCAAAGGTTGTGAATGTGAATGGCCCTGATGACTAGCGAGACTGATTATTGCTGAGTAAGTGCTTCTTGATAGCACTATCAACAATAACTTCTATTACTTTGCTGATGATGAAGGGTAGACAGGTGGGGCAGTAATTGGTTGGATTGAAGTCGTCCTGCTTTTTGTGGGCAGGACAAATCTGGGCAATTTTGCAGATTGTGGGGTTGATGCCAGTGTCATAGCTGTAATGTAACAGCTGGTAGATGTGTGGCTAATTCGGATTTGATTTGATTTGATTTACCAACCGCCGCAACAGGTCCACAGCAGACGCCATCTCCCTGGCCCTGCACTCAACCCTGGAACACCTAGATAACAAGGACACCTATGTCAGACTCCTATTTATTGAGTACAGCTCAGCCTTCAACACCATTATTTCTACTAAACTCATCTGCAAACTCCGTGGCTTGGGGCTCGGCTCCTCCCTCTGCGACTGGATCCTGAACTTCCTAATCCACAGACCGCAATCTGTAAGGATAGGCGACAACACCTCCTCCATGATCACCCTCAACACCGGTGCCCCACAAGGCTGTGTTCCCAACCCCCTACTATAATCCTTGTACACCTATGACTGTGTGACCAAATGCACCTCCAACTCGATTTTCAAGTTTGCTAACTACTGTAGTGGGTCGAATCTCAAACAATGACAAGACAGAGTACAGGAAAGAGATAGAGAATCTGATGAAGTGGTGCGGCAACAATAATCTCTCCTTCAATGTCAACAAAACGAAGGAGATAGATATCAACTTCAGGAAGCACAGTGGAGGACCCCACGCACCCCGGACATACCCTTTTCCACCTTCTTCCGTCGGGAAAAAGATGCAAAAGTCTGAGGTCACAGACCAACCAACTCAAGAACAGCTTCTTCCCTGCTGCTGTCAGACTTTTGAATGGACTTACCTTGCATTAAATTGATCTTTCTCTAACCCTAGCTATGACTGTAACACTACATTCTGCACTCTCTCCTTTTCTTCTCTCAGAATGGTATGCTTTGTCTGTATAGCCCGCCAGAAACAATACTTTTCACTGTATCCCAATACATGTTGACAATAATAAATCAAATCAAGTCAAAAAGATCTGGCACTTCCAGCAAATACTTCAACCTTGCCTTTCACACTAATGTGCTGGGCTCCCCAAACATGGGGATATTTCTGGAGCCTCCTCATCCTGTTAGTTGTTTAATTGTACACCATGATTGAAAGCAGCAGGGCAGCAGACCTGAATCATTTGCTTAGCTTTCTTTTCTCCACAGATGCTGCCTGACCTGTTTGCAAAATGTTTGCAGCATTTTCTGTCCTTACTGCTGTGGAGATGTGACCTGATCCCTGTGCTGTGAGATCACTGTTACTCCAAGGTGCCGTTTCCACTATTTAACATGCATGCCATCCCGGTTGTAGCTTCACCAGGTTGACACTTGTCATCTTTCCTGGCATGCCCTGCTGCACCCCTCATTGTTCCATCAGGTTATATTTAAATCTTTTTCATTTGATTTGATTTGATTTATTATTGTCACTTGTATTGGTATTCAGTGAAAAGTATTGTTTCTTGCGCGCTGTGCAGACAAAGCATAATGTTCATAGAGAAGGAAAGGAGAGAATGCAGAATGTAGTGTTACAGTCATAGCTATGGTGTAGAGAAAGATCAACTTAGTGCGAGGTAGGCCCCTTTAAAAGTCTGACAGCAGCAGGGAAGAAGCTGTTCTTGAGCCGGTTGGTATGTGACCTCAGACTTTTGTATCTTTTTCCCAACGCAAGAAGGTGGAAGAGAGTATGTCCAGGTTGCGTGGGATCCTTAATTAGGCTGGCTGCTTTTCCAAGGCAGCGGCAAGTGTAGACAGAGTCAATGGATGGGAGGCTGGTTTGCGTGATGGACTGGGTTTCATTCATGACCCTTTGTAGTTTCTTGCGGCCTCAGGCAGAGCAGGAGCCAGACCAAGCTGTGATACATCTGGAAAGAATGCTTTCTATGGTGCATCTGTAAAAGTTGGTGAGAGTCGTAGCGGACATGCCAAATTCGTCTTCTGAAAAAGTAGAAGCGTTGGTGGGCTTTCTTAATTATACTGTTGGCATGGTGGGACCAGGATAAGTTGATGGTGATCTGGACACTTAAAAAATGTCTGTTTCCTCAGTAAGAAGTCTCACAACACCAGGTTAAAGCCTAACAGGTTTATTTGGAATCAAAGAACAAAGAACAAAGTAAATTACAGCACAGGAACAGGCCCTTCGGCCCTCCAAGCCTGCACTGACCATGCTGCCCGACTGAACTAAAACCCCCTACCCTTCCGGAGACCATATCCCTCTATTCCCATCCTATTCATGTATTTGTCAAGACGCCCCTTAAAACTCATGATAGTATCTGCTTTCACTACCTCCCCCAGCAGCGAATTCCAGGCACCCACCACCCACAATGTAAAAAAACCTGCCTTGTACATCTTCTTTAAACTTTGCCCCTCACACCTTAAACCTATGCCCTCTAGTAATTGACTCTTCCACCCTGGGAAAAAGCTTCTGACTATCCTCTCTGTCCATGCCCCTCATCGTCTTGTAGACTTCTATCTTGTCACCCCTCAACCTTCGTTGTTCCAGTGAGAACAAATCAAGTTTCTCCAACTTCTCCTCATAGCTAATGCCCTCCATACCAGGCAACATCCTGATAAATATTTTCTGCATTCTCTCCGAACCTTCCACATCCTTCTGGTAGTGTGGCAACCAGAATTGAACACCATATTCCAAGTGCGGCCTATCTAGGGTTCTATAAAGTTGCAACATGACTTGCCAATTTTTTAACTCAATGCCCCAGCCAATGAAGGCAAGCATGCCATTTACCTTCTTGACTACCTTCTCCACCTGCATTGCCACTTTCAGTGACCTGTGTACCTGTACACCCAGATCCCTCTGCCTATCAATACTCTTAAGGGCTCTGCCATTTACTGTATATTTCCTATCTGTATTAGGATAGGAATACTGAATTTCAAAATGCATGACCTCACATTTGTCCGGATTAAATTGCACCTGCCTTCTCTCCGGCCAAGCCTCCAACTGATCTATATCCTGCTGTATCCTCTGATGGTCCTCATCACTATCCGCAAATCCACCAACCTTTGTGTCATCCGCAAACTTATGAATCAAACCAGTTACATTTTCCTCCAAATCATTTATATATAGTACAAATGGTAAAGATCCCAGCACTGATCCCTGAGGAACGCTGCTTGTCACAGTCCTTCATTCAGAAATGCACCCTTCCACTGCTCCCCTCTCTCTCCTATGACCAAGCCAGTTCTGTATCCATCTTGCAAGTTCACCTCGGATCCCGTGCGACTTCACCTTCTGCACCAGTCTGCCATGAGGGACCTTGTCAAAGGCCTGACTGAAGCCCATGTAGACACCATCCACTGTACTACCCTCATCAATCATCTTCGTCACTTCCTCGATAAACTCAATCAAGTTAGTGAGACACGACCTCCCCTTCACAAAACCATGTTGCCTCTCGCTAATACATTCACTTATTTCCAAGTGGGAGTAAATCCTGTCTTGAAGAATCCTCTCCAATAATTTCCCTACCACTGACATAAGGCTCACCGACCTGTAATTACTTGGATTATTCTTGCTACCCTTCTTAAACAAAGGAACAACATTGGCTAATCTCCAATCCTCTGGGATCTTCCCTATAGCCAGTGAGGATACAAAGATTTCTCTCAAGGCCCCAGCAATTTCCTCCCTTGCCTCTCTCAGTATTCTGGGGTATATCCCATCAGGCCCTGGGGACTTGTCTACCTTAATGTTTCTCAAGAACTCCAATACCTCCTCCTTTTTGATCTCAACATGACTCAAACTATCCACACACCCTTTCTCAGAATCATCATCCACCAAATCCTTCTCTTTGGTGAATACTGATGTAAAGTACTCATTTAATACCTCGTCCATTTCCTCTGGGGAAAGTTAGGGGAAGTTAAATATAGGGGAAGTTAAAATCTTACACCACAACAACCCTGTTACTTGTACACTTTACCAAAATCTGCCTACATATCTGTTCATCTATCTCTCGCTGGCTGTTGGGCTGCCTATAGTAAACCCCCAACATTGTGACAAAACCCTTCCCATTCCTGAACTCTACCCATATTGCCCCGCTGTATGAGCGCTCCGCGGTGTCCTCCCGCAGTACAGCCGTGATGTTCTCCTTAACCAGTAGTGCAATTCCCCCACCCCTTTTACATCCCCCTCTATCCCACCTGAAATATCTGTATCCTGGAACGTTAAGCTGCCAATCCTGTCCTTTCCTTAACCAAGTCTCTGTAATAGCAACAACATCATAGTTCCAAGTACTAATCCAAGCTCTAAGTTCATCTGCCTTACCTTTTAAGTACTAATCCAAGCTCTAAATTCATCTGCCTTACCTGTTAATCACGAGCTTTTGGAGCGCTGTTCCTTCATCAGGTGCGTGGGGAGGTAGGTTTCACAAACATGGCATATATAGACAAAGACCCAATTGCAAGATAATGGTTGGAATGCGAGTCTTTACAGGTAATCAAGTCTTTACAGGTACAGACAGTGCGAGCGGAGAGAGGGATAATCATAGATTAAAGAGGTGTGAATTGTCTCAAACCAGGACAGTTAGTAGGATTTTGCAAACCCAGGCCAAATAGTGGGGATTACATCTAGTGCGACATGAATCCAAGATCCCAGTTGAGGCCGTCCTCATGCGTGTGGAACTTGGCTATCAGTTTCTTTTTCCTCACCACAGATGCGACCTGGCCTGCCCCGTGTGGCCAGGATTTTCTGTTTGTGTCTTGCACTTCCAGCATCCGCCATATTTTGTCAATGTGTTGTTTCCGCTCTCCTGTGTTGTACTGAGTGGGAAAATAAATTCTGTTTTGGCATTGACGGCTCGGTAAAGTTGGAGAGGGTTCTCTGTGGCATTATGCAGTTGCTGAATTTGGCCACTTGATGGTGTGTAATCTGGATGACCATTTCCAACCCAATTGGAGGAATCCCAAAACATTCCACATTTATTTGCTCCAATTTTCTTTGACACATTGCAGTTAGTTGGTAGCGTAATTAGTCATCCATAGGAGAAATCACCGTATAACTGGCATTTCAATCTGATGTGAATTTGCAATTATTTTATCGTTAGCAACAAATTCTAAAAATGTAATCTGTACGATCATGATAAAAATTCACTGGATGGCTATACATATTTTGAAAAGCAAAACATTTTCAGAGTCATGGGGAAAGAGCAAGGACTTTGGGCCAATTAGATAGTGCTTTCAAAGAACTGGTACTGGCATAATGGGCTGATTGGCCTCCTATTGCACTGCATGCTGTAGTAGGGCAACCATTCCCCTTCTGTCTGTTTAAAGTTTATTAGTGTCACAAGCAGGATTACATTAACACTGCAATGAAGTTACTGTGAAAATCCCCCAGTCACCACACTCCGACACCTGTTCGGGTACACTGAGGGAGAATTTAGCATGACCAATGCACCTAACCAGCACGTCTTTTGGACTGTGGGAGGAAACCGGAGCACCCGGAGGAAACCTACACAGACATGGGGAGAACGTGCAAACTCTGCACAGACAGTGACCCAAGCCGAGAATCGAACCCGGGTCCCTGGCGGTGTGAGACAACAGTGCTAACTACTGTGCCACCGTGCCACCCCTGTTCCTGTGTAAACTTTACAATGGCTGTTTGCATTTCCTTGCTGCACAGGAAGATGTCACAAAGCATTCTACAGTAGAACAACACCAGCAGGATTGAGCAGGACATGAAGGAAAACTGGAGTACATGAGCAAGGAAACAAAGAAAATAGGAGCAGGAGTAGGCCATTCGGCCCTTCGAACCTGTTCCAACATTCATTGTGATCATGACTGATCATCTAACGCAATAGCATGATCCCACCTGCCCTCCATATCCTTTGATCCGTGTGGAAACTGAAGGCAGAGCTCAAAGGGTTCTGAGGAGGTTCTTACGGGGAAGAAGTGATGCAGCAAGACAGAGTTTACTTATTTTGTGTCTCAATTAGGCTTACATTAACGCTGCAATTAGGTTACTGTGAAAATCCCCTAGTTGCCACACTCCTGCGCCTGTTCGGGTACACTGAGGGAGAATTTAGCATGGCCAATGCACCTAACCAGCACGTCTTTCAGACTGTGGGAGGATATCGGAGCATCTGGAGGAAACCCTTGCAGACACGTGGAGAACATACAGACTCCACACAGTCCGGCTTGGGTCATTGTTTCTGTGAAGTTTGCACATTCTCCTCGTGTCTACGTGGGTTTCCTCCGGGTCCTCTGGTTTGCTCCCACGGTCCAAAGATGTGCGTGTTAGGTTGATTGGCCATGCTAAATTGTCACTTAGTGTCGGGGGATTAGCTAGGATAAATGCACGGGGTTATGGGGATACGGCTGGGTGGGATTGTGGTCGATGCAGACTCGATGGGCTGAATGGCCACCTTCCTGTAAGGATTCTATGACTTTCCCTGAATTATAAGGTCAGAAGTGGGGATGTTTGCAGATGATTGCACAATGCTCAGCAGCATTTGCAACTCCTCAGATACTGTGTCCATGTGCAACTATTCCTGGACAACATTGAGGTTTAGACTGGTGAGTGACAAGTTACATTTGCGCCATACAGGTGCCAGGCAATGATCAGCAGCAAGAGAGGATTAACCAACTCCTTGATATTTAATGACTTTTTCATCACCAAAACCCCACTATCAACATCTTGGGGATTACTACTGACCAGAAACTGAACTAAACTAGCCATATAGGTTTAAGATGAGAGGGGAGAGATACAAAAGTGTCCAGAGGGGCAATTCTTTCACACAGAGGGTGGTGAATGTCTGGAACAAGCTGCCAGAGATAGTAATAGAGGTGGGTACAATATTGTCTTTTAAAAAGCATTTAGACAGTTACAGGGGTAAGATGGGTATAGAGGAATATGGACCAAGCGTGGGCAATCAAGAGCTTCAAGTTTTTAGGTGTCCAGATCACCAACAATCTGTCCTCATTCTCCCATGCCGACGCTATAGTTAAGAAAGCCCACCAAAACCTCTATTTTCTCAGAAGACGAAGGAAATTTGGCATGTCAGCTACGCCTCTCACCAACATTTACAGATACACCATAGAAAGCATTCTTTCCAGATGTATCACAGCTTTGTATGGCTTCTGCTCTGTCCAAGACTGAAAGGAACTACAGAAGGTGATGAATGTAGCCCAATCCATCATGCAAACTAGCCTCCCATCCATTGATTCTGTCTACATTCCCCGCTGCCTCGGCAAAGCAGCCAGCATAATTAAGAACCCCACGCACCCCGGACATTCTCTCTTTCACCTTCTTCTGTCGGGAAATAGATACAAAAGTCTGAGGTCACGTACCAACCAACTCAAGAACAGCTTTTTCCCTGCTGCCATCAGACTTTTGAATGGATCTACCTTGCATTAAGTTGATCTTTCTCTACACCCTAGCTATGACTGTAACACTACATTCTGCACGCTCTTGTTTCCTTCTCTATGAATGGTATGCTTTGTCTGCATAGCGCACAAGAAACAATACTTTTCACTGTATGTTAATACATATGACAATAATGAATCAAATCAAATCACATCAATTGGGAATTGTTTAGTGGTAAAAACTAGGTGGCATGGAAAAGTTGGGCCAAAGGGCCTGTTTCCATGCTGTAAACATCTATGACTCTATATCAGCCCAAGTCTGAATGTTGTCCATGGTCTTACTGTATACAGTCATGGACTGCTTTATTATCTGGAGAATTGTGAATGGTGGGATCACTGTGCAATCTTCAGCAAACAAAGCAAGAAGTCTCACAACACCAGGTTAAAGTCCAACAGGTTTATTTGGTATCATAAGCTATTGGAGCGCTGCCCCTTCATCAGGTCAGTGGGCAAACATCAAATACTTCAGCAAACATCTTCACTTTTGACTGTACAATGGAAGAAAGATCACTGGTAAAGCAGCTGATGATGGTCGGGCCTAGGACATGACCCTGAGGGACTCCTGCAGTGACATCCTGGAACTGAGATGAGTGGCTTCCTACAAACACAACTTTTGTAGATACTGTCCTTCAGGTGAGATGTTAATCGGAGGCTCTGCCTTGTCTTTCAGCTGGGTTTAAATGTGACCTGATACTGTCCAAGGAAGAGCAGTGGAGATCTCCCCAATGTCTGGGTCAATAATTAGCCCTCAATCTACATCAATGGAACAGATTATCTGTTCTACAGAACACGACAAAAGGCACTTAACTGGTTGCAAAAACATTTTTCAACAACCTGATATCCTGAAAGACCCGAGAGACTGACAGTGTTTCTTCTTTCTATTTTGGCGGTATGTGAAGTTAAGGAGGAAAGAACTTCTCTTTGCTCTTTATATATGAGAGGAAGCCATTCTTGGGACACATCTCCCTTCAGTTTTGTTCTGAGTGTTTCCTTTTCAAAGGCTTGAGCAGCATCTTGGCTGGTCGCTGCCGATGCCTGTCAGAGAATTCTGCTGCTAATCATCGTCAGTTGGCAGGCTGCCAGAATTGAATTGATTAAGAGCATTTGCAAGTACTTTTAGCCTCCAGTTCTTTTCAGTCGCTGCTTGCCTACCCCCCCCCCCCCACCCCCGACCCCCTCTATCCTATTTCCCCCACACCTCCTGGCTTCCAGCTGGAGGGGACGTATTGAAGAACAGCCCCTGACACAGGACAGCAGTCAAGCAAGTCCAACTGTTGATCATTAGGCATGTCTTTGGGCAGGTTCTGATTATGCTGTGTTTCTGACCGTGTTCACTCTGATTATGTAATATGGCCAACGCTTTGCCAATTTTATCTCATTCCTCATCACATGTTCACACCTTCTAAGGAAAAAGTCTGTGTTTACCGTATCGACCTTGTTAATCTTATTGTTTCGGGTGAATGATTAATGGAGAACATTCTAATCTTCCAGAATCGTGTGTTATTTTGCTATGATTAGAAGACCATAGAATCCCTACAGTGCAGAAGGAGGCCATTTGGCGCATTGAGTCTGCACCAACCACAATCCCACCCTGGGCCTATCCCCATCACTCCATGCATTTGTCCTAGTTAGTCCCTCTGACACTAAGGGACAATTTAGCATGGCCAATCCACCTAACCCGCACATCTTTGGACTGTGGGAGGAAACTGGAGCATCCGAAGGAAACCCCGTAGACACGGGGACAAAGTGCAGAATCCACACAGACAGTGACCCAAGACGGGAATCGAACCCGGGTCCCTGGCGCAGTGAGGCAGCAGTGCTAACCACTGTGACACCGTGCTGCCAGATTGTTCAAGTCTGTTGGGCTAAAGGACATACTTCTGTGCTACAAATATTATGTAACATTTTAAAAGGTCATTCACAGGATGTAGGTGTTGCACACCAGGCTGGCATTTATTGCCCATCCCCAAATGACCTTCGAGAAGGTTGTTGCAATCTTGAACTACAGGAGTCAGCTGCTGTTGCAATTACGCAGCAAGGGTCAGGTATTGATCCAGTGATAATGAAGGGATAGTCCCAAGTCAGGATGGTGTGTGACTCAGAGGGGAACCCACAGCTGGTGGCGTTCCAGGCACCTGCTACACTTGTCCTTCGAGGTGCTGGAGGTCACCGGCTTGGAAAGTGTTGTCGGTGGTGTTGTCGGTGGTGTTGTCGGTGGTGGAGGGTGTGAATGTTGTAGGTGGTGAATAGGGTGCCAACCAAGTGGACTGATTTGTGCTTGATGGTGGGGAGCACCTGGAGTGTTGTTGAAGCCGCGCTCACCCAGGCAAGCGGAGAATATTCCATCACACTCCTGACTTGTACCTTGTAGGTGGAACCAGACAGGCTTTGGGGAGACCAATCAGTCCTTTGCATCTGTTCTGCTATTCAATGAGATCAAGGCTAGTACTCTTCGACCTCACTATCAATACCAATGGAATCATTTTTATTATTGTCACTGATGCTATATAGAGCGAAATGACAACATTTCACATAGAATCATAGAATCCCTACAGTGCAGAAGGAGGCCATTTGGCCCATCATGTCTGCCCCGACCACAAACCCACCCAAGCCCTATTCCCATGATCCCACATATTTACCCTGCTAATCCCCCTGACATTAGGGTCAATTTAGACTAGCTAATCAACCTAACCCGCACATCCAACAAGAACCTACTGACAGCAATTTGGTTTAGTTGGTGTTGGATGGAGGAGAAATGTTGTCCAGGGCATGAGGTGAACTCCCCGCTCTTCTTCGCCTTGTACCGTAGCATCTTGAAGATGGATTTGCTTACAGAGTTTGCAAGAAAAACCAGAGGACTACATCTCCACTGTTGCTGCACTGAAATGTAATTCTCCCCAATGCACTCAAGCTTTGGAGAAAGGTCTCAAGTTATACCTGATTCACAAGAAAAAAGGACACATAACATTCAAGGATGTGGGTTAAGTGTTGGAAAATGTTATTAGTGCGACTTTAGTGGTAGTTATTGTTGGTACAGATGTGATGGGCTGAAGGGCCTTTTCTGTGCTCTGTGACTTTATGGCTTACATCAATATTGAACTTATCATTGCCTCAGTGAGATTTGAAGCAGTTTAATGCCAATGAAGTATTTTTGACATTTTCTTTTTAAAGTTTATTTATTAGTCACAAGTAGACTTACATTAACACTGCAATGAAGTTACAGTGAAAATCCCCCTAGTCGCCACACTCCAGCGCCTGTTTGGGTACACTGAGGGAGAATTTAGCACGGCCAATGCACCTAACCAGCACGTCTTTCAGTTTGTGAGAAGAAACCGGAGCACCTGAGGAAACCCACGCAGACATGGGGAGAACGTGCAGACCGTGCACAGACAGTGACCTGAGGCTGGAATCAAACCCGGGTCCCTGACACTGTGAGGCAGCAGTGCTAACCACTGTGCCGCCATGTTTGCAAGGCTGTTTGTAGCATAGTAGAGTGAGACTGATTAGCAATCCAAACTGGCCAATGTACTCTCTATCATCAGTAAAATGACAAAAAGTATTATCAATAATGCTATCAAACCTGTTGAATATTAACCCACTCACTGAGCATCTGTGTCCTCAGATCCGAGTCGCAGCCAAGGGAGATCATTCAGCCATTCAAGTCTGTGCCACCTCTTTGAATGATGTGGAGATGCCGGCGTTGGACTGGGGTAAACACAGTAAGAAGTTTAACAACACCAGGTTAAAGTCCAACAGGTTTATTTGGTAGCAAAAGCCACACAAGCTTTCGAGGCTCTAAGCCCCTTCTTCAGGTGAGTGGGAATTCTGTTCACAAACAGAATTTATAAAGACACAGACTCAATTTACATGAATAATGGTACATTGGGGAAACTATGCAGACGCTGCGACAACGGATGAATGAACACCGCTCGACAATCACCAGGCAAGACTGTTCTCTTCCTGTTGGGGAGCACTTCAGCGGTCACGGGCATTCGGCCTCTGATATTCGGGTAAGCGTTCTCCAAGGCGGCCTTCGCGACACACGACAGCGCAGAGTCGCTGAGCAGAAACTGATAGCCAAGTTCTGCACACACAAGGACGGCCTCAACCGGGATATTGGGTTCATGTCACAATATTTGTAACTCCCACAGTTGCGTGGACCTGCAGAGTTTCACTGGCTGTCTTGTCTGGAGACAATACACATCTTTTTAGCCTGTCTTGATGCTCTCTCCACTCCCATTGTTTTGTTTCTTAAAGACTGGATTAGTTGTAAGTATTCGCATTCCAACCATTATTCATGTAAATTGAGTCTGTGTCTTTATAAATTCTGTTTGTGAACAGAATTCCCACTCACCTGAAGAAGGGGCTTAGAGCCTCGAAAGCTTGTGTGGCTTTTGCTACCAAATAAACCTGTTGGACTTTAACCTGGTGTTGTTAAACTTCTTACCACCTCTTTGAAAGCAGATAAAGATTTACACATGAAGAAAGTGCTGATTGGTTGGCAAGTGGACTCTGATTGGTAGCGGTGCTGCTCTGGAGAATGCACCAGTGGACAGTCAACTGCCAAGCTTTTGTTGAAATTCAAACCAAGCAGAACAACACTGATTGGTCAGGTCATTGCCTTAGGGAATGAACTAGGGAATGGCCATTCTGCCAGCTTTTGTTTAGTTGAACGAGGCACAAAGTGTGGACATGTTCCTCGTGTCTACAAAGGCCCGGACCCTACGTGTGACTATGCAGCTTCTATCACACGTAAGTGAGCCACGCTCTGAGGGTGACTGATCATCAGAGAGGGTTCACTTGATTCATTCCTCGGGCGAAGGGTTTAAAAAAGGAAGAAAAGTTGAACAAGTTGAAATAATACTTATTGCAGTTTAAAAGAAGGAGAGCTTTACTCATTGAATCATATAGGATCCCAAGGGGACTTGATAGGGGAGATATCTGGAGAATGTTTCCACTTGTAGGAAGATTCGAATGAGGTGACACTGTTTAAGAATAAGAGGTCTACCTTTTAAAATTACAGAATCCATACAGTGCAGAAGGAGGCCAGTCGGCCCATCGAGCCTGCACCGACAACAATCCCACCCAGGCCCTATCCCCGTAACCAAATGCATTTACCCTGCTAATTTCCCTGACACTAGTGGGCAATTTAGCATGGCCAACCAACCTAACCCACACATCTTTGGACTGCTGGGGCACCCAAAGGAAACCCATGCAGACACAGGGAGAATGTGCAAACTGCACACAGACAGTGACCCGAGGCTGGTATTGCACTGGGGTTCCTGGCGCTGTGAGGCAGCAGTGCTCACAACTGTGCCACTGTGCCATCCCTGTTCCTGTGTAAATTTTAGAATAGCTGTTTACATTTCCACTGAGATGGAGAAAAGGGGATATTTTTTTCTCTCGGAGTGTTGTTAGTCTGTGAGAGAGCAGTGCGGTGGATATTGGAATGGTGAGTAAATTTAAGGAGGAGTTAGACAGATTTTTGATTGGTAATGGGTTGAAGAGTTATGGGGAGAAGACAGGAAAATGGGGCTGAGGAGCATATCAGCCATGATCGAATGGCGGAGTGGACTCAATGGGCCGAATGGCCTACTTCTGCACCTATATTAAGTTTGGGGGCACAGTGGCACTGTGGTGGGCACAGTGGCACTGTGGTTGGCACTGCTGCCTCACAGCGCCAGAGACCCGGCTTTAATTCCTGGCTGGGGTCACTGCCTGTGTGGAGTTTACACGTTCTCCTCCGTGTCTGCATGGGTTTCCTCCGGGTGCTCCGGTTTCCTCCCACACTCCAAAGATGTGCGGGTTAGGTTGATTAGCCATGATAAATTGACCCTAGTGACAGGGGGTTAGTGGAATATATAAGTAGGGTTATGGCGATAGGGCCTGGGTGGGATTGTTGTCGGTGCAATTGATAGGCCGAATGGCCTCCTTCTGCACTGTAGGGATTCTATGATTCTATAATTTCTAAGAACTTATGAAAGGGTAGCCAACATTCAGATGTCTCATGTTTCTATAAGTAATCTCCAGAGCAAGTACAAGTCATTGTGCATTTCTTACGAGATGGATGTACCTATTCAGGAGGTAACAATAATCTCGAAGGTCATCCTAAGGTGCAACTCCCAATTTATCAGAAATCTGAAGATTTGTTTCACGATTGTTCAATTATGGTTAATATTTGGTTATGGAATACTGTGTACAGTTCTGGTCACCCGATTATAGAAAGGATATTGTCAAATTAGAAAGAGTGCAGAAAAGATTTACTAGGGTGCTACTGGGACTTGATGGTTTGAGTTATAAGGAGAGGCTGGATAGACTGGGACTTTTTTCTCTGGAGCGTAGGAGGCTGAGGGGTGATCTTATAGAGGTCTATAAAATAATGAGGGGCACAGATCAGCTAGATAGTCAATATCTTTTCCCAAAGGTAGGGGAGTCTAACACTAGAGGGCATAGGTTTAAGGTGAGAGGGGAGAGATACAAAAGTGTCCAGAGGAACAGTTTTTTCACACAGAGGATGGTGAGTGTCTGGAACAAGCTGCCAGAGCTAGTAGTAGAAGCGGGTACAATTTTGTCTTTTGAAAAGCATTTTGACAGCTCCAGGGATAAGATGGGTACAGAGGGATATGGGCCAAATGTGGGCAATTGGGATTAGCTCAGAAGTTTAAAAAAAAGGCAGCATGGACAAGTTGGGCTGAAGGGCCTGTTTCAATGCTATAAACCTCTATGACTCTATGTGTTGGCCTCATTATATCTGTGTTAACTTGGTGCCTGTGCCTTTCTGCCAGGGTTTCAGGCATTGTTTAATTTTCTCTCTCCTTCAAATGACCCAAGTCTGTCAGCGTGTGAACGCTCAGCAAACTCTTCTCAAATTCCCATGTTCCTTATTGTAACCCAGATAACTATGCTAATCTCTCTGCTATAAATAGCACAAGAGGAACTTAAGGTTAACTCAAGTGTTCTCTGATTACAATCCTGCAGCAGAACTTCAGGGCTAGAGCAGGACTGATTCAATGAACAGGGTAGCTGCTATTCTGACAGTGAGTGGGTGAAATAGACTTGGTTTTCCCTTCAGTTCTTCAGCTGAGATATATTAGAAACTCATGTTTTAATTTTAAGAGCAACCCCTTTGTCATTTGTCAGATTATGCCAACCAGTTGTAAGTGCTCAAGTTGCGTCCTTGAGTTTATGGTTTCAATTACAGGGAGGATTTGCGGGGAGGTTTGACTCCTTCATTACATTCCAATATCCGAGCAAATACACTAAATATTGTGAATGGACGCATTCAATGGGGCGGCCAGATTTGAAAGAAAGACAATGGGGACCGCCTGTGTGTGACAGGTGACTCTGAAATCTGGGAAAAAAGTCACAAATATGGATATGTGTGCGTGCATATGTTGGTGTGGGTGTACGTTTGCATGTGTGTGCATGTATTTATTATGTGTACATGTGTGTGTGTTTGTGTTTATTGTGTCTATGTGTTTGTTGGTGTATGCTATTGTGCATGTTTGCAATGTGTGCTTGAGTGTGTTTGTGTGTGTGTTTGTGCGTGTGTGCTTATGTGGGTGCGTGTTTGTGTGTGCATGAACATGTGCTTGTGTGTGTGTGTTTGAGTGTGTCTGTTGTGTGTGTTTGTGTAGGTGTGCATGTGTGTTCATGTGTGTGTGTTTGCATGCATGTCTGCATGCAGGTGTGTTTGTGTGTGCTCATGCATATGTGCACACATGTATGCACATGTGTGCAAGTTTGTCTTTGTGTGAGTGTGTGTGAGTGCATGTGTGTATATGTATTTATGTTTACATGAGTGTGTTTATGCACATGTGTGTTTGTGTATGTGTTTGTGTGTGTACTTGTGTGTGTGCATGCACATGTGTGTGCATATGTACGTGCACACATGCATGTGTGTACATGCACATGTGTGTGTGTGCACATGTGGGTGTTTATGCATATGTATCTGTGTGGGTATTTGTGTGATTGTGTGTGTGTGTATGTGGGTGTGTGTGCGTGTTTGTTTTTGTGCATGCATGTGCGTGCATACATGTTTGTGTGAGATGAGCGAAGCCTGGCTAGTGTTGCCTGTGTCATTCATTACTTGATTCAAACAGGCATGTTTTTGAGCCAAACGCAGAGAGTTCCTTTCGCTTTAACACTTGGTATTTCAAAGTAAAGACAGTTCAGTAAAATGGAGCAAAGTTTGGATGAAAGTGAACTGGCTGCCTTCCAATGTATTAAAAAGATATTTTACCATCAGGAAGGAAGACTTACATTTATATAAAGCATATTTCACAAGCACAAAACGCCTCAAAGCGCTTTTCACTTAATGGAGCGCTTCTGATGTGCACTCACTGGTGTAATGTAGGGGGACACTGGACATAACTCCTCTGTTCTTCTTTGAATTAGTCATGGAGTCATAGAATCAACAGCATGGAAACAGGTCCTTTGGCCCAACTTGTCCATGCCGCCCAGTTTTTACCACTAAGCTAGTCCCAATTGCCCATATCCCTCTATACCCATCTTTCCAATGGAACTGTCTACATGTTTTTTAAAAGACAAAATTGTACCTGCCTCTACTACTACCTCTGGCAGCTTGTTCCAGACACTCAACATCCTCTGAGTGAAAAAACTGCCCCTCTGGACCCTTTTATATCTCTCCCCTCTCACTTTAAACCTATACCCTGCCCATCTGTGACTCCACTTTCAGGGAGCTATGAACTTGTACCCCTAAATCTCTTTGTTCTGTAACTCTCCCCAGTGCCCTATCATTAACTGAGTAAGTCCTGCCCTGATTTGATCCACCAAAAAGCATCACTTCACATTCATCTAAATTAAACTCCATCTGTCATTCATCAGCCCACTGGCTCAATTGATCAAGATCCCGTTGCAATCCGAGATAACTTTCTTCACTGTCCACTATGCCACCAATCTCAGGGCCCTATTTTACCAAAACGTCGCACCCGTTTTCGGGCACAGAATCGCGGTAAAGTTGGGTGTCGGGCCTATACCGTGATCTGCACCCGATTCCGAGCAGATCACGGCTTTACCGACACCCGATTCGGGCGCTGGTCCGGCCCGCATCCGAATCGGGCGGCCCGACGATTTAAATACATTTGCATGCATTTAAATCGACTTAATGAACCGCGCGCCCAACTCTACCGCCAAATCCCACTTTACCGTCTTCTGGCCCGTTCCAGATCCGCGCTGTAATCGACCTGCCAAATAAAAATCCAAAGTCGCCGCTGCAGCCTCCGAAGAGCGGGGTCAGAGACTGCAACGGCTCTCCGACCCAGGTCATCCTCTGGGGGGAGGGGGGTGGGAGGAGGAGAGGGGGTGTGACGTATCATCACCTGGGAGGGGGGGGGGGGGGGGGGGGAGAGGGTTGTGACCGATCATCCTGTGGGGGGGGCGGGGTGGGAGGAGAGGGGGTGTGATGTATTATCCTCTGGGGGGTGGGGGGGGGTTCCGCTGCCACTCTGCGGCCGATTCCTCCCCACCGGAGGAACGAATCCCTCCTCTCCGGAGTGGCCGCATACTTCAAACACCATGACTGTCATTATTCACCTCAGTGGAACCCCCTGCCCCCTCCCTCCCCACCGATCGGCCGCAGAGAGGCAGCGCCCCTCCCCCCCCCCCCCAGGGGATGATACATCACCCCCCTCTCCTCCCCCCCCGCCCCCCCCCTCCTCCCCACCCCCCCCCCACCCCCACCCAGGGGGATGATCGGTCACACACCCCCTCCTCCCACCCCCCCCACCCCAGAGGATGATACATCACATCCCCTCCCCCCCCCCCACCCCCCCCCCCCCTGCCCTCCCCCCCAGAT